>NC_064628.1:112749684-113052715 GCF_023864275.1 Schistocerca cancellata | reverse complement strand
TAATTTGGCGACTTTTTCACTAACGGGAGCAGTGTTGTCTTGAAGTTTGACACCGTCATCATTATTGCTGTGGCGTTTGTCCTAAAGGGCACTATGTGACTTAACCAAACTTTTAATGTCCGCGCCGGCCGGAGTGGCTGTGCGGTTCTAGGCGCTACAGTCTTGTACCGAGCGACCGCTACGGTCGCAGGTTTGAATCCTGCCTCGGGCATGCATGTGTGTGATGTCCTTAGGTTAGTTAGGTTTAATTATTTCTAAGTTCTAGGCGACTGATAACCTCAGAAGTTAAGTCGCATAGTGCTCAGAGCCATTTTTAATGTCCGCTGCAGCATTCATAGTGGTCCTGAGTTCAGAAAATTCCAACACTAACATACTACGACTATCCCAAAACACTTTCAAAAAGAGTTCCCTAGCAGACTGAAACACTAAGCGTGTTTCCGCTCCATAGATACCTGCTTGGTTTCTAGTGTGTAGTGGCACGCCCAAGAATCATCACCAGGGAAGATTTCTTTCAGAAAGTCTTGCCCTTCTGCGGCGTAACGTGTCAAGTGATCCACGCTTGTCGTCATCATTAGGCCCCTGTTGTTGTCTGTCGGGTCTTAGCCACCCAGCAAGCACTACCTTAACAAAATTTCGACGTTCCATTAAAAATATCGTACACCGAACCATAGGAAATTTGGAACTGCTGCGATAAGGTTCGTAGTGGCACATGGAGGTCGTTAAAAATTGCTGCCTCAGTGGCTCCGACATTTTGCAGGGTTGCAGCTGTTGCCAGCCGCCCGGAGATTGGCGAAACACTAAGGTTCCCCCGGACCTCTTGGTAGAATGCAGACCACCTGAAGACAGTGCTTCGGTCCATACAGACGTCTCCATAGACGCCACACATGTCCCTGAGAATATCACTCGGTTTATTCCGTTTGGCCTACAAATATCCACCTACACTTCACTGCTCTTCACAAGCTGATGACAGTAACACGCGAGAAATTATAGTTTCGTAGTTAGGGCTTCTCTCGCTAGAGCTGCATATGAAAACAATGTACCCTCTGTACAGAAAACGTAAAACTATATCGTCTTCAAATATCAACATTCCAGCAGTAGTACCAGGATGGAAAAAATAATTTTGCTTTACTTTACGCTGCTCCTTCTATATACGGGTATCAGGTCCTATTTAAGAATTATAAAGTTACCATAGGCTATTCGAATAACACAAAGAGGGGTGCCATACAGTCAGCAACGGGGAAAACTGCAACGGGAGTCCAACAGATTCGATTAGGGTCAACAATTTTATTTCTTTATGTTAAAGAAATGCTGTTTAATTTGTATCAGGAGACTGAATTAGGCCTGTCTGCAGGTGGTATAAATATTGTTGTGAATCCGAGCAAAGCAGCATCAACAGAGGAAATATTAAAAGTTTCTTTCTGAAAGGTTTTGACTAGTTGTGTACAAATGGATTGGTTCTAAACAATTGAAAACATTTTGTTTTCTTAAATATATTCATCATTCTAATAACCATGTGTAGCAACAAGATATGATAGACATGATATAGTTCTAGGTTCTTAGCTAGGCATATTGATGAAAAATTAAACAGGTGAAAATGTGACAGACCTGTAAAACGTTCAGGTTCGCTTGCTTCTGTTTTAAGGTTAACTGCCAATGCTGGGGATGCAGAAGTAAATCAATTACCATATTTTTCATATTTTCATTTGCTCATAGCATAACGCATAATAGTCTCAGACTTTCCTAACATAATCGAAAACGGATTCTTGATACGAAAGAAACTATTCACTATCATGTAATGAGTTCACACACGCACATCTTGGAGGCATGTCTTTAAGTAGCTGGAAATATTAATCGCAGCCTCATAATACATTTATTACTTACGAAATGTTACAGCAATAATCGATCTGAGCTGAGACATTTACAGGTACAACACTAGAAGAAAAAGTGGGTTCCATTATCGTTTAATGAATCCGAGTTTGGAATAGGAAACTGTCAAACACGAAGGTATAAAATTATTTGATAATGCGACATGGAAACAAAAGTCTGTCCAGCAGCAGATGTGTTTTCAAATGTAGATTGAAAACGCATTTCTCGGCCCATTCCTTCTATACCATACAGGAATTAGTCATTTTGACCAAAAAAATAAACTATAAATGGCCAGCATATACACTGAAGCGGCAAAAAACTGGTATAGGCTTGCGTATTCAAATACATAGATCTGTAAACAGACAGAACACGGCGCTGCGGTCGGCAACGCCTACGTAAGACAAAAAGTATCTGGCGCAGTTGTTAGATCGGATACTGCTGCTACAATGGCAGGTTATCAAGATTTAAGTGAGTTTGAAATTAGTGTTACAATCAGCGCACTAGCGATGGGACACAACATCTGCGAAATAGCGATGAAATGGCGATTTTCACGTGCGACCATTTCACGAGGGTATTGTTAAAATCACGAATCCAGTAAAACATTAAATCTCTTACATCGCTGCGGCCGGAAAAAGATGCTCCAAGAACGGGACCAATGACGAATAAAGAGAATCATCCAACGTGACAGAACTGCAACCCTGCCACAAGTTGATGTAGATTTCAATGCTGGGCCATCAGCCGAAGTATCACCTTGCGAACCATTCAACGCAACATCACCGATACGGGCTTTTGGAGCCGAAGGCCCACTTGTGCACCCTTGATGATTGCACTACACAAAGCTGCACGCCTCACCTGTACCCATCAGCACTGACATTGGACTGTTTATGGCTGGAAACCTACTGTCTGGTCGGACGAGTCTCGTTTCAAATTGTACCGAGAGGATGAACGTGTACAGGTATGGAGACAACCCCATGAATCCATGGACCAATGTATGTCAGCAGGAGACAGTTCAAGCTGATGGATGCGCTGTAATGGTATGGGGCGTGTGAAGTTGGAGTGATATGTGCCCCTGATGTCTCTAGATACGACTCTGACAGGTGTCTGATCACCTGCATCCATACATGTCCATTGTGCATTCCAGCGGACTTGGGCAAGTCTATCAGGACAATGCCACACCTCACACGTTTAGAGTTTCTAAAAAATTGCTCCAGGAACATTCCTCTCAGTTTGAAAGCTTCCGTTGGCCACCAAATCCCGTCCCCCTCGTACTTTTACAGAGTTATCAACAGCTCGGCAGTGTTCTTGACGTCAATTACCTCCAGCAATACTTCAGACATAAGCTGAGTCCATGACATGTCGTGTTGAGGCTCTGGTGACTGCTCGCGGGGATGCTACATGACAGTAGATGTACCAGTTCTTTGGCTCTTCAGTGTGTATGGGAATCTTGTTTTGAAACTTAACTGTCTGGCATATCTAGTGTTTTGACCCACACTGCATATGGTCAGCATGGTTATATAGGGACCTGGTAAGGTTACTTTAAAGGGTGGTCTGATGTCCTTCATCCGAGACGGAATATGAATACCCCAACTGCCTGCGTGTAGTCTGACTCATGTGTAAGTGTGCGAAACTTTTCGGAATGTTTAGGAATCGTGTAACTGAGGCAGCACTTGGATCTCAGACCGATATTCACCTAGTCAGATGTGGGAAACGGCCTCAAAGCCACGTCCTGGTTGGCTGGAAGACCGATCCTCATCGAGAATCCTCCTTTAGGATTCGATCCAGGACCAGTGAGCCTCCCCGTTCCGGGAGCGGCTATCCAGATAGGTAATTTTGTCGACTAACTACCCAACTGATAAAAAATGTAGCCTTTCATTCGCTCTATGTTTGTTTTAACTCGGTGCTGGCGACGTATCTGTCTTCGAAGTGTTTCTCCTACAACTGCGGCCGCTGCTATATTAACTGTTCTTTGTGAAGTATGGTCATTTTACTCCGCAAGACTGCTCTGAATCTAGCAATTTTTGGATACCGTCATATGAGTAGAAAGACTTAAGAGAAGGTTTGGCGTCGAGATGCACGTCCTAAAAGTGATGTATTAGTTTATCAGCCGTGAAAATAACGCAATCATATTTGCCAACGATGCTTTTACGGCTGCCTCATCGAAAACGTGTTGGAAGAGATTTACGGTGACTGTGCAATGGGAAGCTTCCGCACTGTAGCTATATGGATGAAGTGTTGACAGAAATCGCAGAGTCCTCAAAGAGATAAAATACATTTACAAACGTAGCGTCCTATTACAGAACTTGGTTACGGCATCGAAAGTTAAATGGGAGATGAACATTTGTGTTTCCTGTTTCAGGGACTGAAAGCAGTGAATAAGTTTATTAAGTTTGAATAAAATGGTTTAAATGGCCCTGAGCACTATGGGACTTAACATCTGAGGTCATCAGTCCCCTAGAACTTAGAACTACTTAAACCTAACTAACCTAAGGACATCACACGCATCCATGCCCGAGGCAGGATTCGAACCTGCGACCGTAGCAGTCGCGCGGTTCCGGACTGCAGCGCCTAGAACCACTCGGCCACCGCGGCCGGCTAAATTTTGAATAAGTTCAAAAGTTTTATTACTTGTCGTCACATTGGTCCTAAGTACAACTCATGTCCTAGCAGATGAACCTAAAACACAACGGTACTTAAAGAGTACAATTGGCGTTATATCTCGACTGCAAAGATCACTTTTAAAAACGTGGTCGCAGACGGCACTGTGGATCTGTGTCACGAGTGACAAGAATTCAGTGTATGGGATACAGAATAGTGTGAGTACAGCTACTCTTGTAGTTGATCAATATTATTCGTACAATGTTCTGTTTTACAACTTCCTGTTGTTTACCTGAGTGTCTATCTCGAAATTACAGAAAGGAATTGATGTAGCTATGTCTAGTTGTATTTTATTCAGTGACGAGTACGTAGAGTATTGTTTATGTGTGGACTATATTTTGAAATCTGCAAAATACGTACCATTTCAATTACTCAGACAGCTTTTACTTCATTACGGACGTTACCAAAATTCGCATCCATTCATGCTGATATCTTTTCTTAAGTCTTGGTGTACGGTAACTTAACAGTGAAAAAAGAAGAAAAAGACTTTCATTATGACGAGCTGTGCTGCACTACGATACCTTTCGAAAATTATTTGTAATGCCACCAATCTTAGGCACAAACACACAAATTAGGGCGTCACACCTATGCTTTGGAGTTGTTATTATTTCCTTCTTTACTGTTATTCGCTTTTTATGTAACATTTGCAACTAGTGTGCACCTAATAAGCCGATTAAAATTCGTCTGTCTGTCCCCATTTGTTTCTCAAGGAAGTAGTCTTACACTCTCTTTAGTTCTATATCTCAAAAGCCAAATATTTTATTCTGGACCGTGTTACACATGGAACACAAGGCATGAAATGTTAACGAAAAGTTGTCAGAAAATATCCTGCTACTGTTTTGTCATAAAGGCGTTGATTGTAAGATCTTGGATTCTGCGTGCACAAGCTCGTGTCCATGCGACCGTCAGAAAGGCATTCATGGTCTGTTGATCAAAGTTACCATGTTCACCTGTCCGTGGTACAGCGTTGCTGAATTTATCCGATACCTTTTATATCAGAGCATTATAATTTACCCTTTGACGTCGGTAGTTTTGAGGAAACCATAAGCTCACAAAGTTGCAGCCCTTTTTACCTCCACTGTCAAAACAAGCAGACTATCCAGGTAAGATTCCTCTGAAACTAGAGGTGGTGGTTAATTTTTATGTTCAGTATTTTTTTTTTCTTCGAGATCAGACAGAAAGGAACATCTTTCCCTCTTTCATGTTTACTAGCTTGCGTGCAGTTGCTTTCTCCTCTTGGGGAAGGGAGGGGAGGGGGGAGAATGGTGGTGGGGTGGGTGGAATTTAATGGGAGTGCCTATAGAAATCCAGGCAACAAGCGCACCGGAGATTCTGCTACGCTCTTTGCGTAGTGAGCTGTGACTTGTATTCGAGTAGAAAATGTTTCTTGCTAAACCACGTTTGAGGGAAGGGCGTCAGCGCATGCGTCAGACTGAGATAGCCGTAGTGGAGGTATGTTTAGAATTTTTAATGAAACTGTACAGATCCCAAAGCAAAGTAATTAAGGTGAAGGTGAATGTTAAAATTCGGTTGAAATATGGAATTTTATACTGTTAGAGAATATCTGGCTGAGGAGCAGTGGTAGCGGAACATTAAAGGGTAAACAACCCATGTGATTAGGGTAACGCCTTAGATGTTCTAGTTATAAATAGGCCCGAATATTACAATGCAGTTAACATGAGCAGTGAGTCAGTGCTCATAAGGCCGGTACAGTATCACTGGCTGTGTCGATGAAAATGCTGAGAATGGTAAATTATTTTCTTAAATAAGCTACAAGATATGGATTGAAGATTACCTGATAAGTCAATGTAAAACATCAATTGGATAAAATTCAATAGTACTGTACGATACACCTTCGCCAGGTGTGTGTTGAGCAACGTTCTGTGGTATAGGAAACACCAGCAGAGGTTTCTCTTAAATCAATGAAAATAGCACTACATTATATAAAAGATCGCAACTAAACAAAATTGATTGATAAATTACCACACACACTCAGGTGACTTGGTCTACTTCCGTAAACATAAGCTGTGCTAGAGGTTTCGAAAGAAAATACTATTCTTTTACTGGCGGTCTGTTGTGCGTCACTAGAGGAGTCGATAGTTCCTGGTGACTGACAAATGTGCACGACATTCCTCCTTTCATGAAGGGACGTGAAGTGGGTTACACACGTACGAGTAATGCGCCTGTACCTGTTAGGTAACCAGAATTTTGGAATATGTTTTATGCTCTCGGATATCCACCTTCTGGAGACTAGAAAAATCTGTAGTGTGGGAGTAAACCAGAATTCCGAAAACAACGATGTTGTGCACACTATCACTATAGCCGACTTATTCGTCCCGAGGGAATCAACAACTCTACTGATATTTAGAACAATGCTCATTCAGTCTGCAGTCTCAGTTGCACATTTTTAATTTCGTGACATGCTTCGATCACTCTGAATCATCTTCAGATCTAAAAACAAGTAAAACTGAGTATGTACCGGCTAATATTTTACAACACGTATAAAAGAATTGTACATAAATATAGAACATATCAAAGTAGTGGCAATGGTGTGGAGTCATCACCAAGTGACCTCTGCTGTAATTGTGCCAACACATAGTTCGTTTATATGGGCTGTGTTTAGACAGACGTATTATTATGACCAATATATATGTTCTATATTTCTTGGGTCATACTGAATGAAAAGGTGTGCTTGATTCATTGATTTACACTGGTTTAAACTGATGCCACAATTACGCTGTCTTCAAAACATTTTCCGAAAGTTTCGATATGCGTCGTTGACGGTAAAGTGTTTCCATCTGTCGATTCGATTTCCTTCCTTTACTGCTTGTGCATGCTTACAACGACAGTCGCTACTCTGGACTTGGCTTGTGGCTAGTTGTTCACTTCATGACTTTCGATCACAGGAAGCGCCTGTTTATTCTACTAGTTCCTGCGTCGTGGCTACTGTGAATGCTCGTAAACTGAGCTCTATTTACACTAAATAGGATAATACTTCATCAACGTGAAACACGCAATGAAGTTGGAGATACACATTGATCGTCATAAAAAGAGCTAGTACGCAAATATATGGTACCACAACTACAGAATGATAAAACTTCCAACACTTAGCGTCCTCTTCCAAACTTTTAGGATATCATCAGACTGTGTATAAATAGCTGGATATGCAAACCAACCGCCATAAAGCCATATAAAATGGAAAATGCACGCAACAGTAACTGGATACGATCCGGCAACATTTACACAGTCTTGTGATGCCCCCAAAAGGGTGAAACACGTAACTGATATAATTGACTTTATTCTGACATAATTAAAACGGCTGCCGTGTCACCATGCCACATTAGAATGCAATAATTTTCACGAAATTTATGTATTAGTATGGCGTTGGGACCCCATGGCTCATGCAAGTGTCCAGAAGTCACAGCATGTAATCGTACCTGAGCTGGACGTAATTCTATGATATTCCATTCCGTGTACCTGAGCGCAGTTCTCACAGTTTGGTGGGTTGATCACTGACTGCCTGCTCCATGGCTCCCAACACGTTCTCGATGGGGGAGAGATCGAGTGATTACCTGGTTACAAGGTATGTTCGGCAGGTGGCTGCAGTAGGAGGATGTGGTATCCCCGTCAGCGGAATCACGAGGAGCAGACGAGCTGGCGTGCACACTGCGTCGGGTCAGTGCTAACACCTGACATGAGAGCACAAACGACACGTAGTACGGGGAGACCCAGTGGCGGAGTTCACCTGCGGGTGGCAGTAGGCCAGTCATGCCAGTGCTTTGGAGTTCGACCGCCGCGGGGGTCACCTAGCATATGGTTCTGTGTGTTTTCCTCAGTGCTTAGCGCGCGCGCGCGCTTGTGTTCGAGTGTGTGTGTGTGTGTGTGTGTGTGTGTGTGTGTGTGTGTGTTTGTGTGTTCCTAAGGGACCAAACTGCTGAGGTCATCGGTCCCTAGACTTACATACTACTTATGCTAAGAACAACACACACACCCATGCCCGAGGGAGGACTCGAACTTCCGGCGGGAGGGGCTGCGCAATCCGTACATGGCGCCTCAAACCGCACGGCCACGCCGCGCGGCCTAGTGCTTAGCCGTTAGCTGCTCTCCCCAGCAGCGCGCTGATGTCATCCAGTGCTCGTCTCTATGTGGGTTTCGGACCCTTCCTTCCGTACAATGACTCCCACGGCGAGTTCGTTTTCCTCGCGCGGGGACCATTCCCGAACTACACTCCTGGAAATGGAAAAAAGAACACATTGACACCGGTGTGTCAGACCCACCATACTTGCTCCGGACACTGCGAGAGGGCTGTACAAGCAATGATCACACGCACGGCACAGCGGACACACCAGGAACCGCGGTGTTGGCCGTCGAATGGCGCTAGCTGCGCAGCATTTGTGCACCGCCGCCGTCAGTGTCAACCAGTTTGCCGTGGCATACGGAGCTCCATCGCAGTCTTTAACACTGGTAGCATGCCGCGACAGCGTGGACGTGAACCGTGGCCGTACACCATTGGTGATCGTCGAGGGGACACTGAATAGTGCACGGTACATCCAAACCGTCATCGAACCCATCGTTCTACCATTCCTAGACCGGCAAGGGAACTTGCTGTTCCAACAGGACAATGCACGTCCGCATGTATCCCGTGCCACCCAACGTGCTCTAGAAGGTGTAAGTCAACTACCCTGGCCAGCAAGATCTCCGGATCTGTCCCCCATTGAGCATGTTTGGGACTGGATGAAGCGTCGTCTCACGCGGTCTGCACGTCCAGCACGAACGCTGGTCCAACTGAGGCGCCAGGTGGAAATGGCATGGCAAGCCGTTCCACAGGACTACATCCAGCATCTCTACGATCGTCTCCATGGGAGAATAGCAGCCTGCATTGCTGCGAAAGGTGGATATACACTGTACTAGTGCCGACATTGTGCATGCTCTGTTGCCTGTGTCTATGTGCCTGTGGTTCTGTTAGTGTGATCATGTGATGTATCTGACCCCAGGAATGTGTCACTAAAGTTTCCCCTTCCTGAGACAATGAATTCACGGTGTTCTTATTTCAATTTCCAGGAGTGTATTAACGAGCCATTATCAGCCCACGAAGTATCCGCGCCGATCATGCAGTGAAGCGGCGTTGCCACGAGTTGTAGGTACTAAAGAGAAAGATTGTTGTTCCGTGGAAACAGGGCACGAGCGTTTGCGTGCAAGAAGGGTAGAGCCACCAGTTGCAGAAACTCCTCCCTCTCCTATGTGGCTGTCACGGTGCTCTTTTGTAGCACTTCCAGTGAACAGCTTCCATGGGATATCTCATCCCACACATCACATGTGGCTGGCGGGACGTGTGATGGGTGATTACAAACCGCTCTCCACTGCGCCTCCAGACAAAGACCAGATTGTCGTCGCCTACAAGCCAGCAGCGAGACTCGTCACAGGATTACCCGTAGCCATTCTGTGGTGCCTCATTTCAGTCGATGCCGACAGCAGGCGAGTCGGGCGCGACTCGGTGATGTGTGTCACAGGCGTCTAGACGTGATGTATGGCGGTGTCTGCTTCAAGCAATTGCCAAGTTCTATTTTACAAAAAATACCCTACGGCATTGCCTCTTCCCTAGCTTGCCTTTAGCGTAAATCCCTCGCCCAGCGCAAAGTCCCAAGCAAATGGAAAAAAGCGCAGGTGACTCCTGTATATAACAAGGGTAAAAGAACGGACCTACAAATTTACGGACCAATATCGCTGTTTCCTGCAGAATCCTTGAACATATTCACAATTCGAATATAACAAATTTTCTTGAGACTGAGAAGCTTATGTCCACGAATCAGAATGGTTTTGGAAAGAAAATCGTGCGAAACTCGGGTTGCCCTTTTCTCACATGATATACTGCGAACTATTGATGAAGGACAACAGGTAGATTTGCAACGTCTACGCTCGGGCGTACGTTAACTCTTTAAAGCCTGTACTATGGTAAGTTGACGGGCTTCACCTTATAAGAAAGGATTTTAGTAAATATGTTGACCGCGTGTACCTGAATGGAGGCAAAATCAGACTTACACCCACTCAGTAACAACAATGATACGTCAAGCAAGTCTAAAGTGCAACTACACGTTAGGACGGGCAAGAAACATACACAGCAGATGCTACCAATTGTTAATAATACGGTCGCCAGCCTAATTAGGCATTAAGTGAGTTTTTTCCTTGTACAAGTGGATGTACGTACAAGCATAACAACACGTAGTAATACTGCATTATATGGTAAATTTTAGAACCAGAAAAATCTACGGAACTAATATTTTCCCTTTCTGTACTAATTTGGACAAGCTATAAATACACAACATTACACTATAATGTTTACTACAACCTGCGTTTTGCCTTTTGATCGGACTGAAATCGAGCATAGGTTACCCTAGAAATAGCACTTTTGAAACACACCTACAAAGTCAATTTTAAGAAGGGAAAACACTGATAAATTTAGGTTTTATATTGACTTTAACTTTGCTGGTCAAATCAGTTCAGTACAATTCAGAATTCAAATAAATAGAAAAGAAAGATAGGGGGGGGGGAGACCCTGAAACTGTAATGATCACTGTAGTAAAAGTTTGATAGTTGAAAGTATTAAGCATTCAAGGTTTCCAATATATGATTTACCACTCTTTTTGTCTTATTTCCTGCTCATTTAACTACCGTTATTTTTGTCTCAATGTAAATAAACTTCATTACTAAACCAATTTCAACATTATCTTCCAACTTTGTCATACCTATATTATTCGTCCTGTATTCATTAACAACAAAGTTCTTTAAACATCATTTTAACATTGATAGGTCTGCAGGTAATTATTATTAACATAAACTTTAAATCTTCATCTTGGGATACTCGGATTGCACAACATGTGGAAAGGACCCTGTCTAGGTTAGTTGTGAGGATAATTAATTGATAGGACAGTTCTGGTAAAATTTAAGTTGTTATTGAACAGTATGTAGCAAAAGTAACACTGGTCCACACGAATACAGTACTAAAAGTTTCAACCTGTTCGTATCGATGACGCGGTCGGCAAGCGGCGAGATGTCGAGGCACAAAGCACGCGTGCAATTACAGCAATGGCTCATGAAATATCGGCACTTTACTTCTTCATGGCGTCGCAATGCTTTTCCATTTAGTGCCTATGGAATATTGTCATGCTGTATAGACGTCGGAAACAGCGCATCCGAGGCTCAACGAAACCACTTTTTCCAGGAGAGCCTCCTCGATCCAGCACGTGTTTCTAAGATCGATGCCCAACTCCGACTACTACTGCTGAGCCCGTTGTGCCGTACTGTGCCCGTGTGCATTTTCCCGCACTCGCCTGCCTCCACCTTTTCCTGCTCCCCTACAGATAGGGTATTCACCAAAGGTTTTACATTCTACATATCCTAAGACATTGCCTACGTATGGACCAGGCGTACAATTACAACTTTGACATCTTACAATATTTCCAACATTAGTTACACTTCACTTTGATTACAACATTGCTTGAAATTTGACATAAATATTAAAATTTACATCGAAAATTGTTTATAGCCTTTTCTACATAATGTCATGAAACAAAAAAGAAATGAAACCAGAATATTGATTATACTAATTTACCGAAATTCAGAAGAAAAAATTTATTATATATACAGTAGGATAATGTTAGTGTTGTTACACATGCCCCTGTTTCCATTAAATTTCACTAAGTGTAAATTTGATGGGAACACTGAACTTTATATTTATACAGTGGTTCTGAATCTTTGTGTGATTGTCCCATAAAAAAAATTGTACCACAAACTTCCTTTCACTCACTTTACATAAGTCTATAAGTTTTTAATATATCAACGATATATACCTATCGTTTGCTTAAGTGCCTTTGGCACAGTCCAACCTCCTATCACAACATTATTTAAGTAGCAAACTACTCACCATTGTTCAATTTCTCAGACAAATAAAAACCAAATTTGGAACACAAACACTTATTTACAAAAGCAAATATAAATATCTATATACACTATAAAACAATTTGTTGCTGCTTGCATTGAAGGGCAGTCCATTTCCTTATTTACTAATACACACAATAACGTTTAGAAAATTACTACACATATTTGCTGCCTATTATTCAGATTTGGGCAGTCCCTTTCACATCATATTATCACATCTCCTGTACCACACTTACAATTCTTCTTTGACTATTTATCTTCCCTCTTTGGTGTTTGTCAGTCCTTTATATTATGACTCATACACTGCCCATTTTCATTTTTGACAGTCCCATCTTTTATCTGGCTGACAGCATTTATCCTTTCTTTTCAGCCCTATTCTCCATACCTCTTTACATTTATAGTACATTTGGTAATCTGAAACTCACATAAGTACATTAGCATACTGATATTGGTCTACATATATTTACAAGGATTTGTCACATTTGGCATAAATTAGCTTCAGCATAATGTACAGCATATTTACTGTAAATTGTTTTCTGATTCTACTTAATTCACTCACTTCTAGGAACATACAGTTTCAGGTCCACAACATTTCTTACACCTAAAGGTCTTTAGGATTTTGGGTAGATCAGTTAGTAAGCATTATCGTGTGGAATGTTCTGTATTATATATGGTCCATTATAAATATATTTAAATTTGGAAATTTCATGGTTCAGTTCACTAGATTTTTCGTGAGTTTTTAAAAGAACATAATCTCCAATTTTAAATTTTGAAACTTTCAGATTTTTATCATGTCTTTTAGATCTCGATTCAGCTTTTTGCTTTGCCCTATTTTTGACTAATTCTTTCTTTTGACTCAACCCCAGACTTGTACAAGCCAGAAACTCTAGTTTTTCCTCAATTAAACTTTTACTTCTGCAGTCTAACAAAATTTCTTCCGGTGGGAACCCAGTAGATTCATGATGTAAGGTGTTCATGACAGTCTCAAAGTCCGATATAAACTTGCCCCAGGCCCTATGGTTATGACTGCAGTACGTTCTACACAATCTTCCGATTTCTCGCATGTACCTTTCAACCGGGTTGCTAGCAGGATGATAAGCTGATATATATTTAACCTCCACACCATTTTGCTCCATTCCATCTTTCCAAATTTTGGATATGAACTGGGGTCCATTGTCAGATAGTACTGCCTTGGGTTTCCCGATGGTTCTGAAGTATTCGACCATTCTACTAAATACAGCTTTTGCTGTTGCCCTTTTCAAGGGGTATAATTTCACAAACTTTGAGAATACTTCCAAAATTACTAAAATATATGCACAATTTCCCGAAATCTTTGGGAGGTGACCATATAAATCTACTGATAATAATTCTAGGGTGTCTTCAGGTAATGTACTTTGCATTGGACCTCTATTAGTTCTGTTCGGTACCTTGGCCCTTTGACAGACATCGCACGATTGAATTCGTTCCTTTACCTTCTTATTGACACTACCAGCAATCACTACTACATTATTCAATTTATCCAAACATTTCTTTGGTCCACTATGCCCCAATGCTAAATGAAAATAGTCTATGACCTCGGTATCAAACTGGTATGGCCAACATACTCTCAATTCCTCAGTGGCTAAATCTTTCCTCCTATATTTAAATACCTTTAAAGATTTTGTAATACTTCTTAATTTGAGGATACTGCACACTGTCAAAATTCACCTTCACAGATTTCCATGTCGGATCCTCATTCTGACGGTATCTCATATTTCTACATATTTGTTCAATTTTCCTTTTTCCTGAAACCTCTTTCATATACCTTATCTGAAAAGTACCCTCTTCTCCATTTTCATTGGGCACTTCACTCACACCATTAGGCAATCGAGATAAAGCATCTGCCACATAATTCTCAGTACCCTTAACATAGCAAATCTCGTAATCAAATTGTTGCAGGTACAATGCCCAACGAGTTAGCCTGCCATTAAGTAAACGACAATCCTTAAGAAAAGTTAAAGCTTTGTGGTCAGTATGTATGATGAGCTTATGGCCCCACAGATAATTTCTGAATTTCTTTAACCCCCATATAATGGCTAAAGCTTCCTTTTCTGATATAGTGTAGTTTCTCTCGTATTTTGTTAGAATTCTACTTGCAAACGTGATAGTCCTGTGTTCGATTTCTTTGCCATCACAGATTCCCTGGAAAACTTCTATACCAATACCATAAGCACTGCTATCAGTACTCATATGGAAAGGTTTTGACAGTATGGGGTGATGCAAAATATTGTCATTCAAAAGTTCACTTCTTAAATTTTCAAATTCTCTCGTGCACCCTTTGGTCCACACAAAAGCACTATTTTTCTTAAGTAGATTATTCAAATGAGGACTATTAAAAACTTGCCCCTTGACGAATTTTCTATAAAACCCACATAAACCCATAAAGGCTTTCAACTGCTTTCCATTTCTAGGAGCGGGACACCCTGCTATTGCGCTTAACTTTTCCGGGTCCTTGCCAATACCGGTTGTAGTAATAATGTGTCCCAGAAACTTTATTTCCGACTTCACAAATTCACATTTCTTCCACTTAAGCGTCATGCCCCCTGTTTGTAGAGCAACAAAAACTTTCTGCAATAATTCACAATGCTCTTGCCATTCTTCTGTAGCAATCAGTAAATCATCTACATTAATGGTTAGCCAGGAACTCAATTATCTCCCTAATACAAAGTCCAGTGCCCTAATAAATACTGCCACCGAAGTGCTAAGCCCAAATGGTACTACTTTATACTGATAGCATTTCCCGGCAAATAGAAAAGTGGTATATTTACGGGATTCTTTACTCAAAGGAATTTGCCAGTATCCGGCGATCATGTCCAGACTGGTTAAATACTTCACATTATAAAATTTTTGAAGCATTTCGTCCAGATTTTCAGGTCTGTCTATTTCCTTTTTTACAATTTTGTTCAAAGTCCTGGCGTCAATTACTACTCTTACTCCCCCATCCCTTTTGTTCACGATGATAAGGGGACTATTATATTCGCTGCTACTCCGTTCGATTACACCCCATTCTATCATTTTATCTATTTCCACTTGCACAGCCTGCCTCTTTGATATGGGTACCGAAAACGGTCTTACAAAGAAAGGTTTATGCTCTATTGTCTCAATCTGGTATTCAAAGTTCTTAACTAGGCCAGGTTTGTCCGAAAATACGGTGCTGTTACTTTCTAAAATATCAAGCAATTCTGTTTTCTGTTCGGGAGATATCTCCTTCAAATAATTCACAATTTCTTTAAAATCATGCCCCTGCTTGTCACTCTCATTTATTAACCACTGGACATGGTACACCTCATACTTGTTTGTCAAACCATCATTCCCTTGGTCGATCTCCAACAATAAAGAATCAACTTCTGAATCGAACATCTTCCCATATTCCTCAAATTTTAATTCCAAATTCCTAGATGCGCTATTAATTTTGATCACTTCCTGGCCACAATCAATAATAACCTTTTCTTTATCTAACCAATCTATTCCCAGAATCATTTCAGTACTCAAGTCTGGCACAACCAAAAAATCGTGTTCAAATTTTTGTCCTTTTATACTAAATTCAACCAAAATCTGGTTCTTTACCGGCTTGCTAGTCTTGTCAGTAGCACCAACAATTTTTACACCCGTCACTGACATTATTACTATTCCAGGCTCATCACCAATGTGTTCGAAAAACGACTGGGAGATTGCGCTTAACTGAGATCCAGTATCAAGAAGTACCTGCAATTTCGCATTATAAATTTCAACTGGTATTACAGTTTGTTTCACCGTCGAATGTTTTTCATTGTTGTGTTCTTCCCTAAGCAAATCCAGGTCGACGATAACATCGTCCCAAAATATGCTTTTAACATTCACCCCACCTATATCAGGCGGTTCCTTTGGTTCCGCGAGTTCAAAGTCATTAATTACTTGAATTCTTTGTAAAATAGACCCTGAGTCGTCAGGTGGCTCTTTCTTTCTTTGTTCAGTCTCAACATCTGGATTTTGTTTTGAAACTTCGTCATCACTAGGTATAATATCGCAATTAGCTGTATCCCCATTATTTTCACTAGTACCGAAATATTCGTCATCTGAACTATCGTCAGAATCCGACCATTCTGGATCGCTTTCAGGTTCTAACATAAAAGCTTTTCTGAGACAGGCACTAAGTTCTCCTTTTGCATTTTCGTCAGGTTTAGATTTTAACTCAGTCTCCTCTTTCGGCAAAACGGTCTCATTACCAGCTTTACTCACATCTACTGTTACTTCATATTTAGTGTAATCCTCGTGGACTTCAATTACTTTCAGGTATTTACCTGCCTCTTCCTAACAGAGCCTTTCGGTAGCAGCTCGTACTGTTGGCGGATCGTTAACAGAAATTACTTCCTCGTCAATGCTTAGCATTTCATCCTCTAATTCCTTCCTATCTTTAATCATTGTCCTATCAGCAGCACGCGTACTCAGCGCGGCGCTGTTTACTCTCTCCTCTTCAACTTTGGGCCACGTCACCTACTCGACGTCCCTATTATCTCCTTTTTCACTAATTAACTGCCTTGCCTCATACTCCTTCTTAAAATCCTCCCACTCACATTGCTTTAGGCCCTTGTACAGATCATCGATCTGCACACACCAATCAGTTACTTCTGCTAGTTCATTCTCGCCATTTACTTTATTGCTAACACTGCTAATCGCACCTCTCTGTGTATCTACTGTTTCATCTACTATTTCCTTCACCACGGAATTACCACTCGTAATATAGTCACCAGCTCTTACGGAAATGTTCGTACCTAATGCTGCCGCATTGCTAGCTGCTTCTCTCTGAACAGCTGTTCTGCTAGGCTGGGCCGTTGCCCTCTGATGCTCCACTCGCCTGTTAACGAGTATCGCTCTGCGCTGCGAAGATGACTCATTCGTGCCCGCACCTGACGCTTGTTTCGCAACAACACGTTGCGTCGATCCACGCCTGTCTCTAACCTGTCTCATAACTTTAGTGTCAGTCTGGTAACTTTTCTTAAATCGGGGCCGATATGTATTGTTCGCTTCCGTTTGGCCCGCAACGTTCGCGGAAATCAGTTTCCCGCATCGTTATTATTTTGTGCGGTGTACCCTCTACCGCGACCTATATAACTTCCTCTTCCTCTTCCTCTTCCTCTGCCTCTCTGTATCATATTGACGCGAAAACCATCGCCGTCATTTCTTTCGTCATTATTACAACTATTTCTGTTACTAAAATTGTGATAATTGGCACGACTTTCGCGCCAGTGGTCTTCGTCTTCGACCCTCTCGAGAAATTCTTGGAACCTACGATGATTGCTTTCCACATATCTCTTTGAATCTTCTGGAAGCTTTTTATATAGCTCCCATATAATTTCTGAATCGGATCTTCCCCCTCTTAAATGCGTCAATTTTCGGTACCAATATTCGCAGATATCTTTCAAAGAATTCCTGCCCCTGTTATCATGAAGTTTGGCCATGATAAACTCGCGCCACAAATGATCCTGTTTTTGTTCGGACCAATATTCTTCCGTAAACTTTTGCTTAAATTCTTCGAACGTCATTCGTTCGGTATTCAAATTAATTCCCCAGCGCTTAGCGTCACCTGCTAAGGCGCTAATTACTACGTTTATCTTTTCCTGATCAGACAAGTGTTCAGGAAATATTCTTTCGCAATTTTTGATGAAATCTAACGGATGCCATCCGTTATGTTTCTTGGCGGGATCGAAGCGTTCCTCACCTTCCAATAGCTTCGTAAGTGGTGTGCCATTACAGACGACACCAGGCCTATCTTTGATTTTATTCTCAAGATCGAAAATTTTGCCTTGAATTTTCGAAGTATTTTGTTCACAGTTTTGTACACATCCGGTAACTTTTTCGCCTAATTCTCTTTCAGTATCTGAAACTGCCTTTTTCAATTGTGATATTCCGTGTTGACATTCGTTTACGATCTCAGTTTTAAGATCGAAAACCTATTCGTCTACTTTGGTTTCAACCAGAGGCTCTACTTTCTCTTGGATGCTGAGAATTTCAACATCAAACCTACTGTTAATGTTGTCAATTTCCCCCTGCATAGTATCCATATTTTTGTTAATTTTGTGAATTTCAAATTTCATAGTATTTACTACAGAGCTTAAACTACCCACTTGTTGTTCTACCTGTTGTATTTGTTTACTAATTTTAATTCCTTGTCCTTCGACCTGTGCTTTAAGCTGACCAACGTGTGTTTTAAGCTGATCATTCTGGGTTTTGAGCTGATTACTTTGAGTTTTAAGTTGCTCATCAACGTGTCTTTTCAGCTGATCATTCTGTGTTTTGAGCTGCTCGTCAACGTGTGTTTTGAGCTGATTATTCTGTGTTTTGAGCTGCTCGGCAACGTGTGTTTTAAGCTGATCATTCTGTCCTGCAATTTGTTTGGTTAATTGTTCAAATAAATCGTTCATGCTTAAAATTTTCACACTGTTTTGCTCTACGGAATCGGTGTGTTCCGATCCTACTTCAAAAGTTTCTTTCAGTTCTTTCTTTATCTCTGGTGAATCAAACATGTCAGTGGATTCGTTCACGTACCCACTATCATCTACAAAGTCATTCCCTACTTCTTGTTTTATCCCTTGCTGTGTTCGAGGCAATCTCGACATTTCAATCTGTTCATTAACATGTTCGTGATATTGCATACACGCCAATTGCCTTTCGCTAACGCCATCTGTTATCTGGCAGCGTAAACTCCTGCTATTGCCATGCGCCTCTTCCATTACGCTCGGCACATCTACCCTGTCTACTTTCCTGTCCATACTGAATGCAAATTACACCAAACTACCGTACTTGACGTTCACTGCTATTTATTTTACTGAATACTATTGCAATACGTGCCACTGAACATCCACTGTTCGGTATTCACATTAATTTGTGACCGACAACAACTGGATGTCCTGTCACCGGGAAGCCACTTGTAACGCATCCGCTCGAGCGTACGTTAACACTTTAAAGCCTGTACTATGGTAAGTTGACGGGCTTCACCTTATAAGAAAGGATTTTAGTAAATATGTTGACCGCGTGTACCTGAATGGAGGCAAAATCAGACTTACACCCACTCAGTAACAACAATGATACGTCAAGCAAGTCTAAAGTGCAACTGCACGTTAGGACGGGCAAGAAACATACACAGCAGATGCTACCAATTGTTAATAATACGGTCGCCAGCCTAATTAGGCATTAAGTGAGTTTTTTCCTTGTACAAGTGGATGTACGTACAAGCATAACAACACGTAGTAATACTGCATTATATGGTAAATTTTAGAACCAGAAAAATCTACTGAACTAATATTTTCCCTTTCTGTACTAATTTGGACAAGCTATAAATACACAACATTACACTATAATGTTTACTACAACCTGCGTTTTGTCTTTTGATCGGACTGAAATCGGACATAGGTTACCCTAGAAATAGCACTTTTGAAACACACCTACAAAGTCAATTTTAAGAAGGGAAAACACTGATAAATTTAGGTTTTATATTGACTTTAACTTTGCTGGTCAAATCAGTTCAGTACAATTCAGAATTCAAATAAATAGAAAAGAAAGATAGGGGGGGGGGAGACCCTGAAACTGTAATGATCACTGTAGTAAAAGTTTGATAGTTGAAAGTATTAAGCATTCAAGGTTTCCAATATATGATTTACCACTCTTTTTGTCTTATTTCCTGCTCATTTAACTACCGTTATTTTTGTCTCAATGTAAATAAACTTCATTACTAAACCAATTTCAACATTATCTTCCAACTTTGTCATACCTATATTATTCGTCCTGTATTCATTAACAACAAAGTTCTTTAAACATCATTTTCACATTGATAGGTCTGCAGGTAATTATTATTAACATAAACTTTAAATCTTCATCTTGGGATACTCGGATTGCACAACATGTGGAAAGGACCCTGTCTAGGTTAGTTGTGAGGATAATTAATTGATAGGACAGTTCTGGTAAAATTTAAGTTGTTATTGAATAGTATGTAGCAAAAGTAACACTGGTCCACACGAATACAGTACTAAAAGTTTCAACCTGTTCGTATCGATGACGCGGTCGGCAAGCGGCGAGATGGCGAGGCACAAAGCACGCGTGCAATTACAGCAATGGCTCATGAAATATCGGCACTTTACTTCTTCATGGTGTCGCAATGCTTTTCCATTTAGTGCCTATGGAATATTGTCATGCTGTATAGACGTCGGAAACAGCGCATCCGAGGCTCAACGAAACCACTTTTTCCAGGAGAGCCTCCTTGATCCAGCACGTGTTTCTAAGATCGATGCCCAACTCCAACTACTACTGCTGAGCCCGTTGTGCCGTACCGTGCCCGTGTGCATTTTCCCGCGCCCGCCTGCCTCCACCTTTTCCTGCTCCCCTACAGATAGGGTATTCACCAAAGGTTTTACATTCTACATATCCTAAGACATTGCCTACGTATGGACCAGGCGTACAATTACAACTTTGACATCTTACAATATTTCCAACATTAGTTACACTTCACTTTGATTACAACATTGCTTGAAATTTGACATAAATATTAAAATTTACATCGAAAATTGTTTATAGCCTTTTCTACATAATGTCATGAAACAAAAAAGAAATGAAACCAGAATATTGATTATACTAATTTACCGAAATTCAGAAGAAAAAATTTATTACATATACAGAAGGATAACGTTAGTGTTGTTACAGATTCCATATTTCTAGATTTTCGGAAAGCATTTGACACGGTGCCCCAATGCAGGCTGTTAACGAACTTACGAGCATATGGAATAAGTTCACAGAAACGTGAGTTGCTCGAAGATTTCTTAAATAGTAGAAGCCTGTATGTTGTCCTCGACGACTAGTGTTCGTCAGAGACACGGGTATCGTCAGGAGTGCCCCAGGGACCGCTGTTGTTTTCTGTATACGTAAAAGATTTGACGGACTGGGTGGGAAGCAATATGCGATTGCTGATGACGCCGCTGCGAATGGTAATGTGTCGAAGTTGAGTAACTGTAGGAACGTACAGACAGACTTCAAGATAATTTCCAACTGGTGCGATGAATGGCAGCAAGCCCTAAATGTAGAAAAATGTAAGTTAATGCGGATGAATAAGAAGGTCAAACCTGTAACGTTCGGATACAGTATTACTAGCGTCCTGCTTGATACAGCCAAGTCGTTCAAATACCTGCGCGTACCGTTGCAAAGCGATATGAAGAGTAACGTGCATGTGAGAACTACACTCCTGGAAATTGAAATAAGAACACCGTGAATTCATTGTCCCAGGAAGGGGAAACTTTATTGACACATTCCTGGGGTCAGATACATCACATGACCACACTGACAGAACCACAGGCACATAGACACAGGCAACAGAGCATGCACAATGTCGGCACTAGTACAGTGTATATCCACCTTTCGCAGCAATGTAGGCTGCTATTCTCCCATGGAGACGATCGTAGAGATGCTGGATGTAGTCCTGTGGAACGGCTTGCCATGCCATTTCCACCTGGCGCCTCAGTTGGACCAGCGTTCGTGCTGGACGTGCAGACCGTGTGAGATGACGCTTCATCCAGTCCCAAACATGCTCAATGGAGGACAGATCCGGAGATCTTGCTGGCCAGGGTAGTTGACTTACACCTTCTAGAGCACGTTGGGTGGCACGGGATACATGCGGACGTGCATTGTCCTGTTGGAACAGCAAGTTCCCTTGCCGGTCTAGGAATGGTAGAACGATGGGTTCGATGACGGTTTGGATGTACCGTGCACTATTCAGTGTCCCCTCGACGATCACCATTGGTGTACGGCCAGTGTAGGAGATCGCTCCCCACACCATGAAGCCGGGTGTTGGCCCTGTGTGCCTCGGTCGTATGCAGTCCTGATTGTGGCGCTCACCTGCACGGCGCCAAACACGCATACGACCATCATTGGCACCAAGGCAGAAGCGACTCTCATCGCTGAAGACGACACGTCTCCATTCGTCCCTCCATTCACGCCTGTCGCGACACCACTGGAGGCGGGCTGCACGATGTTGGGGCGTGAGCGGAAGACGGCCTAACGGTGTGCGGGACCGTAGCCCAGCTTCATGGAGACGGTTGCGAATGGTCCTCGCCGATACCCCAGGAGCAACAGTGTCCCTAATTTGCTGGGAAGTGGCGGTGCGGTCCCCTACGGCACTGCGTAGGATCCTACGGTCTTGGCGTGCATCTGTGCGTCGCTGCGGTCCGGTCCCAGGTCGACGGGCACGTGCACCTTCCGCCGACCACTGGCGACAACATCGATGTACTGTGAAGACCTCACGCCCCACGTGTTGAGCAATTCGGCGGTACGTCCACCCGGCCTCCCGCATGCCCACTATACGCCCTCGCTCAAAGTCCGTCAACTGCACATACGGTTCACGTCCACGCTGTCGCGGCATGCTACCAGTGTTAAAGACTGCGATGGAGCTCCGTATGCCACGGCAAACTGGCTGACACTGACGGCGGCGGTGCACAAATGCTGCGCAGCTAGCGCCATTCGACGGCCAACACCGCGGTTCTTGGTGTGTCCGCTGTGCCGTGCGTGTGATCATTGCTTGTACAGCCCTCTCGCAGTGTCCGGAGCAAGTATGGTGGGTCTGACACACCGGTGTCAATGTGTTCTTTTTTCCATTTCCAGGAGTGTATGTTAGGGAAGGCGAGTGGTCGCGTTTGTTTTATTGGGAGAATTTTAGAAACGAGTGGTTCACATGTAAAGAAGACGCCATGTAGAACGCTCTGGTGCGACCTGTTCTTAAGTACTCTTCGAGTGACTTGGATCCATAGCTGGTTGGACTGAAGGAAGACATCGAAGCAGTTCTGAGGCGGGTTTCCGGTGGGTTCAAACAACACATGTTACGGAGAAGCTCCAGGATTTCAAATGGGAATCCCTGGAGGGAAGACAACGTTCTTTTGGAGAAACACTATTGGGCAAGTTTAGAGACCCGACATTTGAAGCTGATCGCTGAACGATTCTACGGCTGCCAACATACATTGCGGGTAAGGACTACGAAGATAAGATAAGAGGAATTAGGGCTAATGCAGAGGCATATAGATAGTCGTGTTTCATTCATTCTGTTTGCGAGTGGAGCAGTAAAGGAAATGACTAATAGTGGTGGTACAGGGTACCCTTCGCCACGCACCGAATGGTAGGTTGCGGAATATCTATGTAGATGTAGATAGTGCAAGTGTGTAGAAGTTGTTACAGGGAGCCAGCTTCAATGGCCCCTGTCGTTGCCGTTGGACTTGTTCGCATGTCGCAGACAATCTGACGATTCTCTCTCCTTTTATCGCGCATCGGATGTCCAGATACTACATGTCGTAGATGCATGCCTTCACGTATTCGTTTCCTCCAACAGTGGGAGATAGTGCTATGTATACGAATCGTGTGGCTCGCACTATGGCGGTAGCATCACCCAGGCCCTCACAGCCTTCTCCATGTCTTCTAGCTGGACAACCCGCTGTCGAAATTGTCGCCTAGACACAGTGAACGTAGATATGAAGCTCTAGTAGCCGGCACCATCTTTTGGGAACGTTTAGTCACACCTACGCGACTGTAATTGCGTATAAGATATTTTTTCTCCTCGTAACATGTCAAAGTGCTGGTCGTCTGTCCAATTGGATGTACTTCCCTTTAATCTATAAATAAATCTGATAAATGTAATCCGATCTAAGTTACAGAAATCATCTAATCGGAAATTTAGCTACCAAGAGGGAAATTTTGTGAAACAGAAATGGTTTAAATTTATTTTCAAAACCTTAATTATGTCAGCATCTTCAATCCACGAGCGAGGTGTTTGTAAATTTGTGTGGCTTCGTACCTTGCTACTTCCCATGCAGGAGTTTAACTTACGTTGTGTAAAGTAAATGCCATTATGTTTCCTTGTGCTGTCTATATGAAGTTGCCGGCCGCGGTGGTCTAGCGGTTCTAGGCCCTCAGTCCGGAGCCGCGCGACTGCTACGGTTGCAGGTTCGAATCCTGCCTCGGGCATGGATGTGTGTGATGTCCTTAGGTTAGTTAGGTTTAAGTAGTTCCAAGTTCTAGGGGAATGATGACCATAGATGTTAAGTTCCATAGTGCTCAGAGCCATTCTTTTTCTTTATGAAGTTAAGATTTTCTAATTGTACTCGATTTCCCATAAGAAATTTCATACAAGTGTAAATGTATTCTGAATAAAATCTCACTCTGCAGCGGAGTGTGCACTGATGTGAAACTTCCTGGAGGATCAAAAGTGTCTTAAAATGTGGTTCAGATGGCTCTGAGCACTATGGGACTTAACATCTGAGTCATCAATCCCCTAGAACGTAGAACTACTTAAACCTAACTAACCTAAGGACATCACACACATCCATGCCCGAGGCAGGATTCGAACCTGCGACCGTAGCGGTCGCGTGGTTCCAGACTGAAGCCCCTAGAACCGCTCGGCCATACCGGCCGTCTCAAAAGTGTGTACCGGACCGAAATTCGAAATCGTGATCTTTACCTTTCGCGGCCAAGTGCTCTACCTACTGAGCTACCCAAGTACGACCCTCCCTCATATCTTTAGTTCCGAACTTCCAAGATGCTAGCAGGAAAGCCATAACTCCGCAATATCCTTTATTTCCGAAGTGCTAGTTTGGAAGGTTCGGAAGGCAGGGTTCGAACCTCCGCCGGGACCAGCCGCACAGTCCATGACTGCAGCGCCCAAGACCGCTCGGCTAATCCCGTGCGGCCCCTTGGAATTCTTAGAGTGCGACAGTCGCCTGCCACCTGTTCCGATCTCCTGGGCTCATGATGTCGACGATAGAGCAGATCAGGATGGTGGCTCATCTACATTTCACCCGGTGATTTCGGCCACAGTGGCTGCACCGGATGTCTTACTCCTGACAGACATCACTGCCAGACCCTCTGTGCCAATAGTGGTAGCATGTCCACAACACTACCGCATGTGCGACGATGAAACTGGAAATGTTCCGAGAGACAATATATGCAGGTGATTTCGACATTGCCCTCTTCCAAGAAGTGACCCTCCCTATTTCTACGCCCCCTCTGGCTACACGGCACACACCTCCCACGCCTCTGACAATGGTAGCGGAGTCGCCATCCTCCCCTGCGCTAGACTTCCTGCTGAAGATGTAGTGTACCCTCTCAGTGCTAGAGGTATGGTCCTCTGGATGTTCAGCATCTGCACCCTCAATGAGTCTTATACAGGCCGTCCAGCTCCAGTCGATGTTGTGGACATACACCTTCTTTGCTGACGAGATAACGCCGCTTTTCGAGGGTCACCTGGATGAAATGGTCTTTCGTAGCGATTTCAACTCCAGACAAGGGCCAACTGACCAACTTCTACAACATTTCCCGTATGTGGCCCTCTCTGTCATCATCGACCTATTTCAGCTGGTTGACACATGGACAGAGGTTCATGGCCCCCGTGCAGGATTCACGTAATAAACGGCGCACTCGTCCAGTCGTCTTGACCATGTGTACTTCACATGTTCCCTTGCTGGCGGCACTCGACTTGCCGAAGTTGGTCGTCTGGCTTTCTCCCACCATGAAGCTTATATCTGCGTTGTCGTCCTCGTCCATCAACAGGTGTAGCACAGTAGGGCTTGCGGAAATTAAACGTTTCCCACCTGACTGTCCCTGACTGCTGACGGATCACTGAGGATATGTGGACCCTCAGCAGTCGACGTCGCCAAGACTAGACCTCCACCTGATCCTGTTGGCTATCCTACACGAAACCGGCTCTACGGTGGGCACTATTAGGATATGCCACAGACTTAAAAGCTTGACAAGCGAGCACCATGGATATTTATTATGTGATGCTAATTGACTGCACTTCCAAGTGCATTTTCTCCTGTCTGTCAGACAATAGTGCATTGTGCTAAGACGCAGATCACTTCACTCATGCGATGATGCTTGGAAGGGACCGTTGTCAGGGCCTGCCCCCATGACCATATGCCTCAAGGAACGCCATAGATGTACCACGTCCTGACAGAACGCCGACGTCGCCGTCAGTCTCATACACGACCGCACCGATGAGGAAGTACAACGATACACCTGACAATACGCCATTGGTCACGCTTTCCATCCTCACTTCAGCCGGCTATACGCTGCTGTTCCACGTCAGGCGACCTTAATAGAGGAGGTAAGGGCACTAACTGTCATCTCTGTGCCAGCGGATGTGGCTCGAGAATTTCACCAGAAAGTGAACCCCGATTAAGTCATAGATGCTATCAAGGTTGGAGCTGCCAATAAGTGCCATGGACCTGATGGCCTCCACCTAGAATTTTACAAGTGTTTTAGCTATCTGTTGGTAACTACTTGGACGTCCATCTGTCGTGAACTGATATCACCCACTACTACGATCCCGGCCACCTTCCCTGATGGGGGTCATCATTCTGGTCCCTAAGCTACATGGGCAATCATGGATCTCAGTTTACCGGCCCATAACTCTACTCAACAGTGAGATGAAAATTTTCCCTTGTTTATTGGCCTCACGACTGAAGAAGGCAGCAAGATACGTCACATCCACTGATGAGTCTTCGCTGGGCTGTTTGCCGTTACACAGACATAATCGCACTCGTCGTAACATTTACCTGGTGGGTTGGCTTTGCTTGACTTCAGTTAGGCATTCGACCATGTTGACCGTACCTTTCTGAAATCAGTTCTCCAGCACATGGTTTTTCCAGCTCACATAGTAACAGTGGTAAGAGCGTCTTGAGCGATGAGACTTCAAGAATACTCTGTAATGGTCGCCTCACCGCGCCTCAAGGCATCGAGCGCTCTTTCCGACAGGATTGCTCACTTTCCGCGGTACTGTATGCTTTGGCGTTAGAGTCCCTACTCGAGTGAATTCGCCAATGCCTGGTGGGCCTAACGTTACATGGACACCGTTTTTGTTGTACGCCCTATGCTGACGATCTTGTGCTCTACCTACCGAATGAAGATGAAGTTCGCGGTGCTCTAACTTGGGTGGCAACTTATGAGGAGGCATTGGGCAGTTAACATTTCCCAGTCGATGGTTCTGCTCATTGGTAAGGGCCTTCCTGAAAGATACGTCGCTCCTCTAAGTGTGGCCACCAGCGTCCGCTGTTTGGACACTGATTTTATGAATGACCTCCGACGTTCTGCGGCAACAAACAGTAGATGTCTCCTCCAGACGATCACGGCTGTATTCGTGGACCACTGGCTTATATGTCTCGACAACGTGCACAATATCTGAATGTGTACCACACCTCTCTCATACTCGATGTGGCACATGTGTTCCCAGATCCGATTACCCTCGCCCGTCTTATGCTGATGGCGATGGGTTCATTTGTCTGTACCGGGATGTTATTTAAAGTTCAATAGTCTTCCTTTGACCTCCCACTGGAGCTTGGTACTGTGGGCTTAGATCACATACGAGACAGAGTTACTGCACATTTTGTTAGCTCCCAACTGAAAATCTGCTGCCGTTGCCCGACGAGCCTGACCGGACTGCTTTTGCATGAATATGCGCCAGTCTCCATGTCAGACTTGGTCATGTTATCAGACATTCCACACCACTCTTATCACTTTCGGCATCTCTTTCTGGAATTAAATTACATCCTCCACTCCTCACCACTTCCACGTATACTCCATACAAAGACTGTACACGACACACTACAGATGTGTCGGCCTCCCACTCCCACCGAGCACAAGATTCCCCAGATCATGTGGCGTCGTGTGTGGAAAGCGGTGTATGCAGATTTTCTCGACACCAGCGTTCAGTCCACCTGGTATATCACTATCAATGGCAAAAAGGTCAACCAGTTTCATCAGCACCACATCC
The DNA here is from genome assembly GCF_023864275.1 of Schistocerca cancellata. NCBI lineage: Eukaryota > Metazoa > Arthropoda > Insecta > Orthoptera > Acrididae > Schistocerca > Schistocerca cancellata. The sequence goes on along the minus strand of NC_064628.1, from coordinate 113,024,448 downwards.
GTCTCCCTGACACACCCAATTGTGTTCACTGCCGACAGACACCTGCCCAGATCACTTTCCAGACGTTTTTATTACCAAATGTGATTCGTTACCCCGCAACGAAATCTAACGCTGTGAATTGGATACGCGGCCGTACGGTCCGCTACCTTTTTGGCCCCGACGAGAAATTAGAACTGGATTATTGGACGACATTGTACACTTGTTCCCTACCCCAGATACAAGCTGTTCTTTTCCAGTTTTCTACGGGGAGACTTTCATGGTCCTCCTTCCATCTTGAACGTCCATGCCATGAGATTCTGATGCTTATTTTGCCGACATGATGCCCTGAACGCACTACAAACGGAATTTCCATTGAAATTTCGAGAAGACATATTTGGACTCCTGGAATTCTTGTACATAGTATAATTAGAAAAATAAATAAATAGAAAATAAAAATAAATAAAAAAGGAAAAGTGCAAAAAATGAATAATGATAAAAACAAAGAAAGTGAAATAAAATAAAGGAAAAAAACAAAAGCAGCTACACAACTACTTTCATTTTCATCGCTGTTCTATGTGTTCTTCCCCTCAACTTTCTTCCTTTTCTTCACCCTTTTAATAATAGGTTAGTTGTTTCGTGATAGGCGTAGATAGGTGCCAATGCCTGAAGAGGTGTCGTTTCGTTTTTTGATAGGACACAAGTGGCGGTGGCAAATAGATTTTCTTTCTGTAGTTTCCCTTTCCTGTCCTGGGGCAGAAAAAAAGGGGGGATATAGCCTTAAAAAGTCGGTAGAGCACTTTCCCACGAAAGTCGAATCTCAGTGGAGCACACCGTTTTAATCTGCTATGGGATCTCGAGTAAACATGTTATGTGGCTCAGCTTCTTTAACAGTTGCCTACAGAATGTTATAAGCTGGTAGCTACCCATCCGTAGAACGTCATACCAGGACTTCAAATTCAGTTTTGCGGTCAGTTACCTTACCTACAGTATTGCTTCCAAAACACGAGGATTCTGTTTCGACCTGGTCAAACTCTCGGTTTTAAGCTAAGTTTCAGAATACCGCACAATTTTTGCTGTGGACTGAAATAAGCTGTAGCCGACTTTCGAAGATGACGATAAAACTCAACTCTTTCTGTCGAAGCTCTGCTGTTAATATGGCGTAAGGCATCACTCGGCTTCTATGAGGATGTGTAACTAACAATAATACTGATTGTTGTGGTAGACAAAAGTCTACTTGTTGTACTGTAATATTTTTGTTGGCCTCCTGCGCTGCAGTTATTGGTGCCCATTCGGACGAGAGGGGATATTGGAAATTCACACCTTCTTATGTGGGTTATTGAAAACGAATTGTGTAGTTGTCGTACGACGGTCTTCTCTTTCTTAAAATCGCATTAATCGCTTCCCCTATCCTTGACAGGAGTAACTGGAACGTGTTGTGACAGATAACTCAGTCCCGACTTACTCCACTAGAGAATAGGCGTAAACTCGCTGAAGGTCCTACAGAATTGAGTAGATTATCTAAGTGTTAATGCAGCTCAGACATTCCACTACGTGCTCTTCAAAGGTTGAGACCACTTCCGCTTGTACCTCACCACAGGTCGTTGTTACGGTGAACCGTCTGTCAGTGAAGGAGAACTTTAGAAATTAATATTAAGTGGGAAATGAGAACGTAGCTCAGGTCGTTCACCTACTGCTGTCCTAACCGTACGCAGAGCGCGACCGTAGATGTGTGGTGGACCTCAGGAGTGTAAATAGGGGATGATTCCACAGGCGACCGGCGCTCGAGAACGGTGTTCCGGACTGTGGCGCGGGGTGAAGCTTCCCGCTTCCTGAATAATGGTACCTCGTTAGGAGTCAGACAAGGGTGGTAATTACGAGAGTTATTGCGAGGACTCGCGGTGACCTTCCATCACCGTGCGACGCTAGATACGCAGCCGTGGACGTCCGTGGCAGTTTTCGCACGCAACCAGCAGTCCGTTATGGCAGTCTGAGGTAGTTGTTTACTAACGCGTCAACTTCCAGGTCTCTTTTGTACACACGTAGCGACATCAAACCGAGGAATCAACAACGCCCGGTAGCTCGTTACCAATGAAAGTATTTTATATGAAGTTACACTAAATCAGTAATTATCAAATGTTTCAAGACTTAACGGTGGATTAAAACTGAAGCACATCAATAATTAAATGTCTGGGACGCATAACGACATGTCTAAAACGTTAGCCAACAGTCATATATTTAATTCATTTCGTTTCACTGATGACCCTTATCATAGCTCTTTCCTCTTGCACAATTTTATTTCGTAAAAGCTCTACATATAAATAAAATTACAATAAAAATCAAAGTTTTTTCGCTGTGTAGAATTTCATGGTACTTCACCTACCCGACTAGAAAGAATGATTCGCTGTTTAGTTTCCATGGTCGTCTTTTCTGTTTAACAGAAATACTACAGAGGAGATTTTCTGTCGAACAGAGAAATAAACGCGCAAACAAGGACATTCTACTTAGGAATGAAAAGCTTAATGGGCTCAGAATAATCTGGCAAATAGCTACAGCAAGTGATTACGATGATACACGAGTTGACAGCCCTACAAAAGACCGAAAACTATATTAAACCATGTTCCATACAGAAAACGAAAAGAAACTCACTGCTTGCACTCCTGAAACAGGTAAACTCTTCTATATAATAGCAAACATTTTCAGACAGCAAGACATTAACACCTTCACAACACACGAAATGCTACACACATTGGGACACAATAACACCACACATACAAACACTGTCAATCAGGCATTTATAAAACATTTTTGGAAGGTGACTATCAACAGCCGTAAAGTAATGTATAAAATGCACGTTCGACCATGAGCTACTTTTATTTTGAACCCAAATATCGACCGGTTTCAGTGATGGACCATCTTCACGGACAAAGGTTAAAATGATTTAAATCACATTACATTTGTCATTACGTAAATAATATGTACAGCATGTCATGAATATTAATATAAGACTCAGGACTTTTCCAAGCAAACATGATAATTTGTGTGTTTGCTTTTACAAGCAAGCCGAGTGCACTTCCAAAAAAGGTGCAATGAACATATAAATGCCTACTACACTAACAACTGTAATAAATTAGCAATAGCCACCCAACATAAAAAAGTCACCCAGTTCTTGATGTTGTGCATGACGTTCATGTATTACATAAAACGGACAAGGACACCATATAAGATAACATAAAGAATTGGAAACATTCATTCGTGGCACATTACATGAAGATATGTTACTAAATGATGAACTTGAGTGTAATAATATTAACTTCTTTAAAATCTGCTCCAAAATTGAAAGCCTATTTCAGTGATAAAAACGTCTTTACCAAGTGCTCACCTGATATTTTCCATGACGTAAATACATGTGGACATAGATGTTCTATTTTCACTGTATACTTCTTTTCAGCAATAGAAACTGGTTTATCTAAGGTTTTAAGACACTTTGGCTTGATGTAAGCAAATGATTGTGAAAGTGTTAAGTAATGATATACTTGCTATTGTGCTGTATGTGCCACACAACGAAATTACCAGTAAAAACATAAGTAAATACACTAAAAATGTGACTAATTATGCCTATCGTGTAATGCATACACTATAAGATATTTATGCACCTGAACAGGTGTCTTTTTCGACACATAACCTCAAGGGGCCAACACAGCAAAGGAAACTAAATTCACTTCACATTAATTACGATGTCGAAGTAATTTTAAATGCTTCTGATGATGGCATTATGCTGCCGAAATACGTCTTGCTAGTAAAATAGTAGTAACAAGTGAATGTTGCAGAACGTACTATTCATAAAAATCTAAGAACATAGTAACAATGTAGAGAAGGGTGAAAAGGAAGATTAGGATTCAACGCCTTGTCGACAAAGACGTAGTTGCAGGCAGGACAAATTTTTCATTTGACAAGAGGAGTGAGTTTATCCTTTTTCAAGGCAAGTTATTGGAATTTATAAAAAATTGGGATAACTTACACCTGGATGTTTGTAGTTCAGCGAATGCAAATCTGCTCTCAGAACACTTCACTAACTTGGTTAGATTAGCAACGTTTCAGACTGAACTATCTGATGAAATATGCTTACCTCGCAGAAAGTATCACTTAACGTAATAAGTGAAGTCCTACGGCCTGTCAGTTACTACCAGTAGGTTTTTGGACAACATGGTTGTGGAGATGAAGCAGCGATTAGTATGATTAATCAGTTATTCAAAAACAACCTTAATCGCATTTATTATTATTATTATACCGCCAACCGGTTTCAACCCGACGTAATGTTGAGACATAACTATCTGGAAACGAAGAATGAAGCTGTAGAACTTTAAGAAAGTCGACTGCTGGTGGTGTAAACGTCTAGAAGATGACCCCTACTTCGGGTTGAAACCAGTTGGCGGTATAATACGGTAATAATAATAATAATAATAATAATAATAATAATAATAACCACCGTGGAGGCCCGGGAAAAGAATAGGCCTCCGGTATGTTCTGCCAGTCGGAAAAGGCGACGAAAAGAACAAACCACTACTAGGGCTAACCCCCCTTTTAGTGTGATTACTTGGTTCAGGACGGAACTAAAGAAGCCTCGGACAAGCGCCGTCATGGTCGGGGACGACGCTTGAACCCTATGCCCGCCCACAATGGTAACGACACTGCTAGCCAACTGGAAAATGATTTAAATCCAAATGGAGGTGTTTTGCAGGATATGCTTCCTGCAACCACCCTAGAAAGAAAACAAAGACAGAGGATGAGATGGTCAGATGAAGTTAATCGACACCTCATGTTCTGTTATTACCAGGCAACAAACCTAGGAACCAACACAACTGGATACAGATCACAAGTATACACAACATTTATTACCAGATACCCGGAATTAAAATTTTTAACAGAACAACGACTAGCTGATCAGATCCGTGTAATAATAAAAAATAACAGGATGCCCCAGTCAGAATTTGAAAACATCAAACAACAAGTACAACAAATACTGGAACAAAATAATGTGCAATCAGAAGAAGAAGAAAGTACAGTAATGGACTCAAACATCCCAGAGCAAACAAACAAAGACCAACACGCATCAATTAAACAATCAGAGGAAAACGAAATCTTAAGACAGCCACCAGAACAAGCACAAATAGAACACGAAGAGACACACGTGTTAGATATAGAAGAGAAATTTCAGCTGATATATATAGAATACAAAGACACAAATACAGACATTAGACCATTCTTGCATAGACCGCCAAATAACCCACAAGTCAAAACAACAATAAAAACTATCAACACAATCATACACAACAAAATAAATGAAAACACAACTATGGAAGAGTTACAACTACTGGTTTATATAGGAGCACACTAGGCAGAGATCAGAACAAACCAACACACAGAAGAAACCCACAAAACCAGCATGGCAACACAGGCTACAGATCAGAATAGAAAAACTGAGAAAAGACATCGGACAGCTAACACAATTTATAAGAAATGAAATATCAGACAAAAAACGAAAAAGGTTAGGTAAAATCTCACAACAAGAAGCAATAGAGCAATTAGATGAAAAAAAGCAGAAATTACAAGCATTGGCCAAACCACTTAGAAGATACAAAAAAAGTGAAAATAGAAGGAAACAAAACCAAACATTCAACACACACCAAAAGAGATTTTACCAAACAATGGATAACACACACACATTAAAATAGACAATCCACCACACATAACAGACATGGAACACTTCTGGAGCAACATATGGTCAAACCCGGTACAACATAACAGGCATGCACGGTGGATACAAGCAGAAACAGACACATACAAGATGATACCACAAATGCCTGAAGTGATAATTTTGCAACATGAAGTCACCCGAGCAATTAATTCTACACACAATTGGAAAGCCCCTGGAAATGATAAAGTAGCAAATTACTGGCTAAAGAAGTTCACCTCAACACATTCACATCTAACTAAATTATTTAACAGTTACATTGCAGACCCATACACATTCCCTGATACACTTACACATGGAATAACCTATCTGAAACCTAAAGATCAAGCAGACACAGCAAACCCAGCTAAATATCGCCCCATAACATGCCTACCAACAATATACAAAATATTAACTTCAGTCATCACACAGAAATTAATGACACATACAACACAGAACAAAATTATAAATGAAGAACAAAAAGGCTGCTGCAAAGGAGCACGAGGATGTAAAGAGCAACTGATAATAGATACAGAGGTGACATATCAAGCTAAAACTAAACAAAGGTCCCTACACTACGCATACATTGATTACCAAAAAGCCTTTGATAGTGTACCCCACTCATGGTTACTACAGATATTGGAAATATACAAAGTAGATCCTAAATTGATACAGTTTCTAAACATAGTAATGAAAAACTGGAAAACCACACTTAATATCCAAACAAATACAGATAACATCACATCACAGCCAATACAGATTAAGCGTGGAATATACCAAGGAGACTCATTAAGTCCTTTCTGGTTCTGTCTTGCTCTGAACCCACTATCCAACATGCTAAATAATACAAATTATGGATACAATATTACTGGAACATACCCACACAAAATCACCCATTTGCTATACATGGATGATCTAAAACTACTGGCAGCAACAAATCAGCGACTCAACCAATTACTAAAGATGACAGAAGTATTCAGCAATGATATAAATATGGCTTTTGGAACAGACAAATGTAAGAAATATAGCATAGTCAAGGGAAAACACACTAAACAAGAAGATTACATATTGGATAACCACAGCGACTGCATAGAAGCGATGGAAAAAACAGATGCCTATAAATATCTAGGATACAGACAAAAAATAGGAATAGATAATACAAATATTAAAGAAGAACTAAAAGAAAAATATAGACAAAGACTAACAAAAATACTGAAAACAGAATTGACAGCAAGAAACAAGACAAAAGCTATAAATACTTATGCTATACCAGTATTGACCTACTCATTTGGAGTAGTGAAATGGAGTGACACAGACCTAGAAGCACTCAATACACTTACACGATCACAATGCCACAAATATAGAATACATCACATACATTCAGCAACAGAAAGATTCACATTAAGCAGAAAGGAAGGTGGAAGGGGATTTATACATATAAAAACCTACATTATGGACAGGTAGACAATTTAAGAAAATTCTTTCTAGAACGAGCAGAAACTAGCAAAATACACAAAGCAATCACTCATATAAATACATCAGCTACACCATTGCAATTTCATAACCACTTCTACAACCCTTTAGATCACATAACATCAACAGATACAAAGAAGGTAAATTGGAAAAAGAAAACACTACATGGCAAGCACCCGTATCATCTAACACAGCCACACATAGATCAAGACGCATCCAACTCATGGCTAAGAAAAGGCAATATATACAGTGAGACGGAAGGATTCATGATTGCAATACAGGATCAAACAATAAACACCAGATATTACAGCAAGCATATTATTAAAGATCCCAATACCACAACAGATAAATGCAGACTTTGCAAACAACAAATAGAAACAGTAGATCACATCACAAGCGGATGTACAATACTAGAAAATACAGAATACCCCAGAAGACATGACAATGTAGCAAAAATAATACATCAACAACTTGCCATAAAACATAAACTAATAAAACAACACGTTCCCACATACAAGTACACACCACAAAATGTACTGGAGAATGATGAATACAAATTATACTGGAACAGAACGATTATAACAGATAAAACAACACCACATAACAAACCTGACATCATACTCACCAATAAAAAGAAGAAATTAACATAACTAATTGAAATATCCATACCCAACACAACAAACATACGGAAGAAAACAGGAGAAAAAATTGAAAAATACATCCAACTGGCTGAGGAAGTCAAGGACATGTGGCATCAGGATAAAGTCGACATTATACCAATTATACTATCAACTACAGGAGTCATACCTCACAATATCCACCAGTACATCAATGCAATACAGCTACATCCAAACATATATATACAACTACAAAAATCTGTAATTATTGATACATGTTCAATGACCCGAAAGTTCCTAAATGCAATATAACATATACCGTACAGTTAAAAGGAAGTCACGCTTGATCAAGGTCCGCGTCACTGTCCATTTTTGACAAGACATAACGTCTGAGAATAGAAAGAAATAATAATAATAAAGCGATGAAGGCTGTTTTTCAATAATTTACTAACAGTAACAGACACGTTTGTTGATACTGTCACTGTAGAATGTCTAACTTTCTGGACAGAAGCACAACCTCACCTCCGCTTGCACCGTTCATAAGTTTCGAGGGTTAACTAGTCGGATGTGTTCTCTAAGTGTTGTAAATAGATGAAAATCGGATTGGGCAAAGTCGAGACCGTATGGAGTATGCTCGATACAGTGAACCCAAGCCAACGGGTTGTTACAGATGTAGCGTTCGTGTGTGGCTGACATTGTCATTCTGTAATAAAAGGTGCCCCATATGTGGAAGAGCTCTTCGAATTCGAAAGTCGATTACATTGCGATGTTTCTCACCGACAAACTTTCGTTGCACACGTTCTTTGGCATCAATACTCCGCGAGCGAAATGAGGGGGGTATGACAGAGGGTGCTTCTGGTACCACTAACTGATGCCCCCTTCCCTATTCCACTCGTGAATGGAGCGTGGAGAGAATGATCATCGGTACGTCTCTGTATAAGTCCTAATTTCTCGAATTTTATCACCGTGGTTATTTCACGAGCTGTATATGGGAGTCCATTTGGGGGGTGTACAAGAAACATGCAAAAATTGAGAACAATTGGTATGGCCCAATATTAATAAATTCGAGGGAGGGTGGCAAGTTATGAGGTCTGTGCAGTTGGCATACATGCTCAGAGTAGAAAGATAGGGTACTTGGTATCGAAACCTGTCAACAGACCTTTCCAAGGTGTGTATATTAATTCTGAGGCTCGTTGCCTAGATCGGAAGTGGTTAAAAAATATATTCAGTTTACGTGGATGCATCCACTTTGTTTGTATGATTGTTGCCCACCAGCAAGGCAACAACACAAATACGTGTAATATTCCAGTACTCGAGAGTAATTTTCGGAGCCGTTTAACACCACAGTCGATAGTGACAGATGAAGCTAGTTCCTTCACCGTGAAGTGCTTCACGCAGTTTTGTCAAGGGGTAGGGGTTCGGCACATAATTATGCCATATTACCCCAATCCTTCCTATTCGGAACGCATTTATCACAATAAGGGCCTGTGTAGCTGGGACTGTTCGCTTTCTTGGTTGTCCATGTCATTCAACACTGCTCGACATGAGGATCATGAATCTTCACCTGCAAATATATTTCCCGGGTAAAGGTACCCGCTCGACTTTGTGACTTACGGTCCATGAAGAACCTTCTTGCCTGAAAGCAAGGATACACATCAAGTGACTGCTTAGTGGAGATTATCCAAGAAAAACATTCGAGAGGCTCAATTGAGGAAGCCATGCGGTATATTGATGAGCACCAGCCAAGTTCGCACCTAGTTGGGGACGAAGTCTGCGGTAGAAACATTCAGGGTGTGAGTAATGCCTCCAAAGCAATTACTAAATAATTGTTACCTAGATATGAAGATCCCACCAGAAGAAGAAATTTCTCAGCCCAGCTACGGTGCTGTTAGGTGACTTATAACAGGGCAAAAAGCTAAGAACTCGCTTGACTCAGATGAAGTTAAAAGCTCAGTGGGTTGCTTCGGCTGATAGCTGAAGTAAATGGAGGGAACGGGAGTATGTATTATGACTGCGCTGTTTCAACTATTAGCCGAAGTTGGTAGTACATCCGCTGCCTTGTATAAACCGAATCGTTCGCGCGCAGACCAGGGGACATCCATTAATAACGTGGGCTCAAAATGAGGAAGGAGAGAACCGGAAAATTCTCACGAAATCTCATTAAGTGTGGGGAGTAAATAAAAACCTCACGTCAGCTTTTTAACTCACAGATTGTACATTATTATAACGGATAACATTTTGTTCTATGAAGTTAATCCCGAACGTAGACAATGTTAAAGTGTCAATTGCCGACCAGTCCTTATAGATTCCCTCATGTGAACAAAAAATTTTACGCATGTGCACGTTCGGGATTCCCAAATTTGGAACAAGTGCCGTACAAGGTAAGATTTAATTCGGGGAGCTCCCTGCCGACAGGTCGAAATCACTGTGATTCAGTTAGTCAAGCGTGTTGGCGTAAAAGATTCCGAGAACACTTCGAGACAGTCAGTGAGTCAGTCGTGATATTCAGCAACGCATCTAAAGTCGACATCACTGGGCTCAACACGAACTGTATAGAAATTTCTACAATGCGTATTTTAAGCAGCATATTGAGAAGTCGAAACACCACTAAGAGCAAGATATTAATATTTTGTGGAAGGAAGCTATGCTGAAATTCGCCGAAATGAATATACGTAGTGATTACACACATCAAGGCACAAAAAAGCTACGTAATCATGTTCCGAAGGAAGATGCAAGCAATGTTATCTTTCATCTGCGAAGCAACTGAAGTTACAATGATACAATACTGGCCATTAAAATTGCTACACCAAGAAGAAATGCAGATAATAAACGGGTATTTATTGGACAATTATATTATACTAGAACTGACATGTGATTACGTTTTCACGCAATTTGGGTGCATAGATCCTGACAAATCAGTACCCAGAACAACCACCTCTGGCCGTAATAACGGCCTTGATACGCCTGGGTATTGGGTCAAACAGAGCTTGGATGGCGTGTACAGGTACAGCTGCTCATGCAGCTTCACCACGATACCACAGTTCATCAAGAGTAGTGACTGGCGTATTGTTACGAGCCAGTTGCTCGGCCACTATTGACCAGACGTTTTCAATTGTTGAGAGATCTGGAGAATGTGCTGGCTAGGCCAGCGATCGAACATTTTCTGCATCCAAAAAGGCTCGTACATGACCTGCAACATGCGGTCGTGCATTATCCTGCTGAAATGTAGGGTTTCGCAGGGATGTAATGAAGTGTAGAGCCACGGGTCATAACACATCTGAAATGTAACGTCCACTGTTCAAAGTGCCGTCAATGTGACAAGAGGTGACCGAGACGTGTAACTAATGGCACCCCATACCATCACACCGGGTGATACGCCAAAATGGCGATGACGAATATATGCTTCCACTGTGCGTTCAGCGCGATATCGCCAAACACAGATGCGACCATCATGATGCTGTAAACAGAAACTGGATTGGTCCGAAAAAAGACGTTTTGCCATTCGTGCACCTAGGTTCGTCATTGAGTACACCATCGCAGGCGCTCCTGTCTGTGATGCAGCGTCAAAGGTAACCGCAGCCATGGTCTCTGATCTGATACCCCATGCTGCTGCAAACGTCGTCAATTCACTTACGTAGAATGTTGTACTACACTTCAAAGTGACACAAACACATACCGCTATGTTCAGCCAGGCTCCTGTAAACGCTACTCAGAACGCTCTACCAATAGTTCAACTGCTGCTTGTTCTCTAAACCATTCGACAACTGCTTTGTGAATTTCCTCATCATTTTAAAATATATTTCCGGTAAGACGCTCCTCAACTGCCTGGACACTGTCGTTTATGGTCGATGTCAGTGACCTTCATTCATGATCAGCATCGCAATTTGTTTACTTTGTTGTCACCAATTTGGTACAGCTGGACCAGACATTGGATTTGGCCCTAATACTGTCAGGATTTCACAGTGGATCTGTGTGTAATTTAAACGTTTTGTTCCCAAGAATTGTTATGTTCCGCGTACGTCAACTTTAGAACTAGTTTCCAGTTACCGAGCAGTTTCACTCAACCACTGTGATGCTCCTAATATCTGTGTGGCAGCAGAAGAGGGTCTGCAGAATAGTGGGACATACACAATGCGCCACTGTTGTTGCGCAATGGTCTTAGCATGACATGTGTAACATACTATGCGAAATGCTTAAATATATCTTCTTATATTTTCATATATATAAAAGGAAGGGTGACTCATCACCGCCCAGCCCAAACCGCTAAGGATTGAAACTTGAAGTTAGCGGAGGGTGTGGATCATATACTGTAGGCAACGTTTAAAAAGAGATTGCCCGAAATTCCATTCCGAAGGGGGTCGAATACGGGATGAAATGCTTTTTGAAAGTATGACGCTTTTAAGGTAATTTTTAAGCTATAGCTACGAAAACTGGTATTTGATTTCTCAGTCAGAAAATAAAAAATAAGCGTTGCAGCATTTTTGGACATTCAGTTACTAAGGCAGTAAAACAGTTGCTGAAAGTTTGTTTTGAAAACAATTAATTACTAATAGAACTACTCAATGATTTTGAAGGCTGCATATATGACTATTTGTATTTAATTTCTCTGTTCGAAATAAAAAAAAAAAATACATGTTGCAGTGTTTCTGGAAATTCAATCACTAAGGCATCGCAATAAGATATGAAAATTTTTAAGAAAATATTTGTTGCATTAACAATATTTTAAATTTGTGAGACTGGTACTTCACATCTCGGTTCTATATAAATGAATATTTGTTTGGGGATGAAAGTTGCTATAGAAATATCACCACAGGAAAGAAAAGGGCATAATTAATTAGACTTTGGACTCCAGCTACCAAGAATCGCGTCTTGCAAAGAAGTACATACGGGAAAGACCATGCCCGCATCTCGTGGTCGTGCGGTAGCGTTCTCGCTTCCCACGCCCGGGTTCCCGGGTTCGATTCCCGGCGGGGTCAGGGATTTTCTCTGCCTCGTGATGCCTGGGTGTTGTGTGCTGTCCTTAGGTTAGTTAGGTTTAAGTAGTTCTAAGTTCTAGGGGACTGATGACCATAGATGTTAAGTCCCATAGCGCTCAGAGCCATTTTTTTGAAAGACCATGTCTGTATGACCTTAATTAGAGTTAAAAACTTAGGAGAGGTTGCAGTTTATCAACGCTATAAAAATTTGATTAAATAGAGACAAAACAAAAAATCTCTGTAGACCATACAGAGTATGGGAGCGAGGCAGAGGGCACTAAGCTAGTAGACGCGTAAGTATGTACAGATCGAAGATGAATATGTTCTGGGGATAGCTCTATTTGCGGTCGAAACAAGAGCATACTGTATATTGCAGTGACTGTTGGCGAGGCGCAGACCCTAGTAATACTCCGGGGGGGGCGGAATCTAGGGCAATGTGGGTAATAATAGCACGCGGAAACGGGAACGCAATTTCCGTGGGGGGGGGGGGGGGGGACACCGCCGCTGGTAGTACAGTTCCGACAACCAGCCATGTTAGGTGGCACTAGACAAGAGACTCGACACGGTAACGCCCTGTCTCGTTCGCAAATACGAGGGACTCCGCGGCTAATAGAATCGCTGCTCGCGATTACCGAACACGGGTCATGGACTACCGAGAACAGCCGTGTTCCGTTTCTCGTACTCTGGAAGAACAGAGACAGGTATTTGCGGGTAATACAGTAAACGACAGTATAAAGAGATGTCGTCAATTACGGCTACATTACATCTAGCGACGCAAGCCTAACACGCAAAGCTGCGTAATATCCGTTTAGCACTGAGATAGTAGTCATGTTGACTAAGAAGAAAGAAAAAACAGAACACTTGGATGTCCCTAATCACAGGACACGTGCATTAACATGTTCCGCAGAAATGGTTAGTCTGTGGGTCGCGGCACAACAGCTTTTACACTAAAATGTGCCTCCGGCTTTCGTTGTCGCCACAAATCGGAGGTAATGGATTGGTGTGACTTGAGTAGACGTGCAGGATGCCTCGCAGACGTATGCGCGGACCGTACAATCAAATCAGTGAATCTGAAAGAGGGCGTAATATTAGCGTGAGAGAACGTGATGCACTTATTCGGGAAACTGCTGCTGGTGTGGGACTAAGTGTTTCGGCAGTGGAACCAGCACATGCCGAATGCTTCAAGGAAGGCCGTAGTACGCAACGAGGTGGGTCTGGTCACTCGACCCAGACCTCCCCCAGAAAAGATGGACACCCCATCCGAATGGCATTGATGGACAGAGTCGTGTCCTCCTCGGCTCTGGCGCAACAATGGAACAGTATAACACTTTGTAAATTGTCACGCGTGGCAGTCCGTCGCCGTTCGCTACGGGAAAGGGTTACCTACACGTTGTCTACATCTCCGCCTACCTTTGACGAAAGTGCATAAACATGCTAGAGGACAATGGTGTATGGAACGATGTCATTGGGTTGGTTGGTTGGTTGGGGTTTAAGGAACCAAACAGCAAGGTCAGCAGTCCCTTGTTTCAAATGTGGTCCATTCCGATAGTGTGACATCTCAGAAAAGTCAGAACAATAAAAGGGAAAAGGCTAAAAAATGTTAAAGGGCAGTCATGTTGTCAATGGTAAAAACAAAATGAGGCAAGTCAGCAAGAGAGCGAACCCAACGCTAAACTGAAGCAGCAGAGGCAAGACCACCTGCGACTTAAAAGGCGCAATCGCTAGAATGTAGAAATACGGGAGACTAACCAATTCTAAAAAAAAGTTAAGAACACAGTAAAAGGGGAAGAAAAGGGGATCTCGGTCGGGGATGGGAGTCGGGAATCTCCAAACACGGCTTACAGTGGGAGATACACCAACACTCACCGCCCTGCCCCAACACCAGAGAGAAATTAAAAACCTTAAAACTGAGAATAAAAACCACTTTCCCGGAGGAAACCGAGAGCCAGGGCGACCATCCGGGAATCGTCAGCCAACGTCAAAGTCGGTTCTTAGCACGCAGACCCAAAAGAAGGGGGCATTATGGCCAATGCGGAGACGAATCAGTGTGGTCGAGTCCTTTCGGGAGAGGCGAAAGTAAGAACGCCACGGGCCTGGTGTCAATCGCACGAAGTTTATTAGACAGGGAAGTAGCCTCCCAAGAGGTGGCCCATGATTGTGCAAAGTGGGACATGATGTGAAGCCGTAAATCCGCTGCAGGAGGGGTTACAGAAAACGGGGGGTAAGTGACTGCTCCCCAGCCAAACGATCAGCGAGCTCATTACCCGGGATACCCACATGGCCAGGGACCCAAAGGAAGTCAACAGAACAAGCAGCACGGTGAATATCAGCGAGATGGTCACGGATGGCAGAAACCAAGGGATGGCACGAAAAACACCGGTCAATAGTCAGAAGGCCACTCATTGAGTCCGTACATAACAAAACGCGGTTGTTTTGGGACTGTTTAATAAAGGTAAGGGCCTGGGAAATTGCCACCAATTCCTCAGTAAACACCCCACATGTAGGTGGCAGCAGATGATTTTCCGTTCCAACAGAGGACGTGAAGGCATACCCCACATGATCAGCAGATTTAGAGCCATCGGTGCAAAAAGCAACAACATCGCGAAACTCCAATAAAATTCGGCGGAAAAGGAACGGAATCTTTCGGACCTCAGCGGAGATCCATCCGAATCCGAGGCCGAGGAACTAACCAAAGGGGGCTGGAGGGGAGGGAGCGAGGAAGGCAGGTCAAAGAGGGAAGCTGAAAATCACGGCAAAGAGACGCAAGGTGGAGCCCAACTGGTAAACCCGCCCGAGGGCAGGAATCAGGTGGGCGACGTGCATTGTCTTGGAACAGGATAGAATAGGAAGGATGAGTGGGAGAGGAACGGACAGCAAGTGCGTAAGACACCAGAAGCTAGGACCGCTGAACAGAAAGGAGGGGGATCCCAGCTTCAACCAGGAGACTATCAACAGGGTTAGTAGGGAAGGCACGCTTGGCCAAACGGATACCACGATGGTGGACTGGATCTAGTACGTGCAGTGTGGAAAGAGCAGCCGAACCATAAACTTTACAACCATAGTCCAAGCGAGACAGACCTAGAGCACAATAAAGATGGAGAAGGAGGGAGCGGTCCGCACCCCAAGAGGAGTGGGCAAGGAAGCGAAGGACATTGAGTTTACGGTAACATCCTACCTACAGAAGTCCGATATGGTGCAGCCAAGTGAGCTTGTTGTCGAAAAGAAGACCCTGGAAAAGAAACTGTGGGACCACAGGCAATCGTTGTGCATCGAGATAGAGCTCTGGATCAGGGTGGATCGTAGTACGGCGACAGAAGTAGACCACCCACGATTTTAAAGGAGAGAATTGAAACCCGTGTGAGAGGGTCCATGCAGAGACACGCCGTATAGCTCCCTGGAGCTGCCGCTCTGCAGAGGCCATCGAAGAGGAACTAACCCAAATGCAGAAATCACCCACACACAGGGCAGGGGCGACCAAAGGACTGACAGAGGCCACAAGTAGATCGATAGCAATGAGGAAAAGAAGTACACTCAAGACAGAACCCTGTGGAATGCCCGTCTCCTGCGTCCGTGGAGAACTAAAAACAGTACCAACCCGAACCCTGAATGACCGATGGAACAGGAAGTGGCGGATAAAAATCGCGAGTGGCAATGAGTATTCATGCCGGATAGTTTTTCGGTATCTATCTTTCTGGAAACTATAGCACTGCAGTTACAAACACCCTATCAGTTAAAAATTCTTCAGAGTTCCCAGTAACACAATATTTTCTAGAAAGACAAATCGAAGGTAAAGTACCGTCCGTGTCCACTGACAGTAACAACCAAAAGTTGCTAATTAGGTACGATTTCGCAATAATATTTTCAAATGGAGTAGGAGAAAACATAAAAATACATTCATGTCATATGAACCGAACGAGGTGGCACAGTGCTTAGCACACTGTACTTGCATTCCGGAGGTCGAACGTTCAAACCCGCGTCCTGCCAGCCAGGTTAGGTTTTCCGTGTGTCTCTACATCAGCCCTGGCAAATGCCGGGATAGTTCCTTTGAAAGGGCGCATCCGCTTTCCTTCCTCATCCTTGACGCAGTCCGAGCTGTGCTCCGTCTCTTTTTGCGTTTATGTCGTAGGGATGTTAAACCCAATCGCCCTTCTTTTTTTCTTCTTCATTTTGTGTTAAATTTCCCATTTAGGTATTTCATGATTTTCAGGAATTACGCCACGCAAACTCCGGAATGCGACCTAATATATTGCCATGACGGAATACTTCTCTATTCATCGCTAGACTAGACCTTGTAACGGAACATATTAAAGGCTTTACTGTACCGAAGTATGCGATACCCTCCAAATTCAACCAGTTTAACGAGTATTTATGATTATAGAAAAGTTGTTGTGTATGTTAACAATGATTGCGTAACATGTCTCCATAAACAGTCAACCCATTAAATTATACTGAATAACTAACCCACACAAAAGTTAATATCACTTGATCACTGATACAGCAAATGTCATCATGTAAAAACACTGAGTTCATCTTAAATAATTAATATGAAGTACGAAAAATAGTGTACAACTTAGGTATTTTGGATCTCCTTAAATAAAAATCACCCAGTGAAACCTATTTGTTCACTAGGAGCGGTTTCACTTAGTATTCACGAAATCAATCCTGTTTTAGACGAAAACCAATGTATTTCTTAATAATTCATGTTAATTACTTATTTATGCAAATTAGAGAAGTTAATTGACAAACTTCTAGAAAACGGACTTTTTGTAACAAAGAATTATTCTGTCAAGTCAACAAATCCGTCTGTCATTTTAATAACATGTTAAATTATGTCACTCGATGCAAATTAATAACTTTTCTGCACAAATTATGATAACAGATGTACATGTGACTTGTAAACTATATCTCTTTTTAGTAGTTCTTTGACAATGTTATAAATACGAGCAGCAAGAAGGGTCGAAAGGCAGTCGGAATGTCACTTTGGTACAGTGTGTTAGTGTGTTATTGTTTGAGGTGGATAAACAATGCAAAGAACATGTAAAGGACGTTGTGTTGTGTCATAGTCTTTGGTGGACAGTGGAATTAAGATGGCCACCAGAGAAATAAATATTTGAAGTTTACATATTTGTTGGTTTCGTTCATCCTTTATCAACAAAAGCACATAAAACAAAACACGGGACCTCATGTTTTTAACCCTAGACAATCAGATTTAGAGCCAGCATCAACATCGAGACTCAGCAGCAATCCAGCAAGCAGCAGTGATTACTACAATGCATTGTAATGGCGCCAACCTAACATCAAGTGCTAACAAGCCCCGTAAATGGGAGTGAAATAGTGCGATTATAGCAATTAGCAATATCTACGACCAGGCGACCATTACAAAAGTGGGGGCTCGTCCGGGATCTGTAAGTGCATCGATGATAATAGTGCAGCCATAAATTTCGTAAGTGCTTAGCATTCCAAAAAAAAATTTATTTGGGCAGTGCGGCAACAGTGAAAATATGTCAAAAATAAATAAATAAATAAAGTGTGTTTGTGCGACTACCAAAAACCATCATCACACTGCTCGGAAGATTAACGCCTGGATTATGTCAACGGAATTCATCAAACAAGACCTCAGCTTCAATAAAACCGAATAGAAGTGAAGAAACCAACAGGAACACCGATCACGACATCATAGCATAAAGCAAGGTATTTTGTTGTTGTTGTCATTTAAAATAATTAATAGTTAACATGTCTCTACCTGAGAGTGATGAGATCGTAGGAAATGTAAAAATTGAACCAGGGGATGGTGAACAATTAAACTTAACAGAGTGGCTAGCAGGGTTTGCAACTCAAATAAGCTCGCAACTTAAACAATCCAGTGAAGAAATAAGTGTGAAACTAAAAGAAAACACAGATAGACTGGATAAGTTAAGTTTCAATTTTGATGTATTAAGTACTCATTTCAATGAGAAGTGTGAGGAAATTAAAACTACCCTCAGTAAGGACACTAGAGAACAGTTGATACACTTCAGAAAAGAATTTCAAGTTAAAGTTGAAAGTTTAAATGAAAATATACAAACTAACACAGACAGCATTGCTGTCATCTACAACAGAGTAGATACTGAAGTTGAAAGATTAGATCAGAGAATAGACAAAACTTCAGAAAACCTTAAACAAGAATACAACCTGTATACCACTAATGTAGATACAAAAGTAGAAAATATACACACTAAATGTACACAATTGGAGGACGCATTGATGTCCAAACAAACGATTTACAATCAAAATACAATGTATGGGCACATCCAAGTGAAATGCTTTCCTGGTGAAAATCTGCACCCTATTGACTTTATTCACCAATGTAAGGATATGTTTGTGGTAGGAATGTCAGATAACATAAAAATCAAGTTAGTAAAACGGTTTCTAGAAGGGGAGGCCCTATCCTGGGCAAATGAGAATAATGATTCTTGGAATACTTTTGAAGAGTTTGAAGCTAAATTTATTTGCAAATTTTGGTCACAATCCATACAAGCCAGATTAAAGTCAGAATTTCTAAATGGACCAGTGTATAGAGGGAAAGTAGGGGGAATGCAAAAATTTTGCAGAGATCAATTGAAAAAGCTTGCTCACTTGAATAACTCTTTTGATATTATGACACAAATTGATGTTTTAAAAAGAAGGTTACCAGAGAGACTGCAGTGGGAATTGGTCCATGGACCAGACAATTCAATGGAAGAGTTCCTGAAATTTGTAGATAGATTAGATAGGGCCTTGGAAAGAGAAAATAACGAAAGTTTTGGCTCTGGCAACAACCAGTATGGGGGGTGGAACAGGAATGTAAATAGAGATTATTATGGGAGGAGAGACTTTGAAAATTCTGGAAATAATGCTCCAAATAGGGGAGATAGGAGATATGAAAATGATTTCAGAAACAATACACAGGAGGGAGGATGGAGGAGAGATAACAGGAATGATAGAAGTAGGTATTGGGGAAGAGAACAAGATAGAAGGGGGTTTGCTGAAACTAGTGAACAAAACGACAACTACAAACGGACAGACCGAGGGAACCAGCCGGGAAACGGTGGACAGTCATACTAGATGTCCGTAGTTTTGGGGCTAGACAATATTATGATAGGACAACACGTAACCGAAACTGGAAAAGGAGAGGATACAATGTAAAGAGTAAGTACCATGAAAACTCTGATGTTGTTAGAATGAATAAATTAGAATTTAATAAAAGGTTTTGGGATACTATGAGTAAAAGTGATACAGTTAATAAAAACAGTGTTCAAGCACAGGTAGTTAGTGAAAGTGCAGGAGTTGAAGGTATTCCAGAGTTCCATAGTTGGGCTGAAAAAGATACTGGTGTTAATATCAAGTCATACACACCACAAATAGAATCTATTTTGGGGGGTTTATTTGATTAGAAGGGGGATGACGAAGTGTTTAATGGAGCCAAAGTCTCAATTGCTGAGATTCAGATACATAGGGGGAAAACTGAAGATGGGGTTGTTGCAGAGGAGGAGTAAGAAATAATAGAGGGACATTTAAATAATGATCCTAAATCAAGTGATGTTGTTGATGAGAGTGTGGAGGAAGAAATAAAAGTATTTGTAGAATTGAAAAGTGATGATGAGGTAAAGGTAAGTGGTGTGACGCACATGGGTCATAATGAGGTTAATGTAAGTGAAATGCAGACTAGGGAATGTGTATCTGAGGACAAGCTATTGCCTATTGGGAACTATGAAACACTAATCTATGAGAATGGTAATAATAATAATATTAAAGAAAATATAAAGGGATGGAATGTAAACGTGTGTTTTCAAGAGAAAGGGGAAAAGTTTTTAGAAGTTTTGTGGAACAACTATGGAAACTGTATAAACAAAGATGCCTTTTGGAAAGAATTAGCAAAGGTAAGTGCAACCTTGTATCCTACATGGTGGACAAGAATCCGTAGTGGACTTTATAAAAAAGGGGGTGAAAACAGTAGTTTAAGTGACAACACAGTGTTAAAAGGAACAGATGAAAATAAAGGTTTATGTTTAAATGTCAATGCTTTGCAAACAGAGAGGGATGTGTCTAAGTGTAGGAAAGAGACATTAGACTTAGGAACTAAAGAAATTGAAAATGATCTATTGTTTGAAAATACTGAAATAGACAAAGATGTTGAGCTAGGTTGTTCATATGTTAAAGTAAACATTGACATTTGTCCATTTGAAATAAAAGAAAGCCCACATCCTAATTCGTATAGACTTATCTTTCCCAGATCAAGAAGGTTATTTGGATTAAGAAACATCACTGAATTGAAACCATATAAACATGGTTAAGCACATTTCCCTGTTTGAATACAGTTACTTACCCATTTTCCATAAAGCATGTTATCAGCAAAGTTTTTTACTGGGTGTGTCTAATAGCAACTACCACTCATCCTACAGACCCTGGAGAAGTTCCAGATCTCTGAGAGAATGTTATTATATTTATATTGTCACTATTGAATATTAAATTTTGAGACATCTTCTTTACTTGCAACGGGCAAGAAGGTGACAAACATTTATTACTTTCCTTTTGTATTGTTGAATATGGGACATACTTGCACCAAATAAAAGACAATGAAAAAATTGTTGTGCAAGACCCATCATTTTCTGAGTATTGTGTTCTTAGGCATAAGATTTGTGTACAATTTTCTACAGTTAATCAGATGTTCACCAAGTTTGATGTTTGTGTTATGTTGTGACCAATTTAAGTGTCCAATTTTAGTATTAACATGTTCTTGTACCGTCTTGACTATGCGTCTCAATGGGAGACAAGTTTTTTAAATATTTCCTTTTTTTGCAAGTGCATATTATATTCATACATGTGACTTCTCTAGTGTTTGTGTTTATATATCATGTCCATACTTATATTTATGTTCGTTGTTTTCATTTCTTTTATGTGGCTCAAAATGAGCAGACAGTTGCAATATTTTCTTATGGACATATGACCTGTCCATCTATGTAATATATTTATGTTCCTTCTATTATCTTGATTAATCTGTGACTCAATGAGAACAGACTTTGAAATAATTTACATATATTTTTGATATATCTTAAAATCGCATGTGATATATTTGTGTCTGTTTTTAATCATTTTCCATGTGGCTCACTGGGAGCAAAGATTAACATTTTTTTTACTTTCATATATTACTAGTTATTTTAATTATGCTGTCATTCTGAATGACATAACTCAAAGTGCATTTGAAACAACGCAACTAAAATGTTTGCGGGAAAAAGTCATTTTGGAACGGTGTAACGGTCATTGCATACATTCACATTATGCATAGTAAAACAAAAACAAAAAACAAAAAAAAAATTACTAAAGTAGTACTTTTCCAAATTTTAACCATTGGACACATTTGTCCTAGTCGGCTAATATCATTAACATTCTGTAAATGATATTACCCGAGGGGGGTATTGTAACGGAACATATTAAAGGCTTTACTTTACCGAAGTATGCGATACCCTCCAAATTCGACCAGTTTAACGAGTATTTATGATTATAGAAAAGTTGTTGTGTATGTTAACAATGATTGCGTAACATGTCTCCATAAACAGTCAACCCATTAAATTATACTGAATAACTAACCCACACAAAAGTTAATATCACTTGATCACTGATACAGCAAATGTCATCATGTAAAAACACTGAGTTCATCTTAAATAATTAATATGAAGTACGAAAAATAGTGTACAACTTAGGTATTTTGGATCTCCTTAAATAAAAATCACCCAGTGTAACCTATTTGTTCACTAGGAGCGGTTTCACTTAGTATTCACGAAATCAATCCTGTTTTAGACGAAAACCAATGAATTTCTTAATAATTCATGTTAATTACTTATTTATGCAAATTAGAGAAGTCAATTGACAAACTTCTAGAAAACGGACTTTTTGTAATAAAGAATTATTCTGTCAAGTCAACAAATCCGTCTGTCATTTTAATAACATGTTAAATTATGTCACTCGATGCAAATTAATAACTTTTCTGCACAAATTATGATAACAGATGTACATGTGACTTGTAAACTATATCTCTTTTTAGTAGTTCTTTGACAATGTTATAAATACGAGCAGCAAGAAGGGTCGAAAGGCAATCGGAATGTCACTTTGGTACAGTGTGTTAGCGTGTTATTGTTTGAGGTGGATAAACAATGCAAAGAACATGTAAAGGAAGTTGTGTTGTGTCATAGTCTTTGGTAGACAGTGGAATTAAGATGGCCACCAGAGAAATAAATATTTGAAGTTTACATATTTGTTGGTTTCGTTCATCCTTTATCATCAAAAGCACATAAAACAAAGCACGGGACCTCATATTTTTAACCCTAGACAACCAGATTTAGAGCCAGCTTCAACATCGAGACTCAGCAGCGATCCAGCAAGCAGCAGTGATTACTACAATGCATTGTAATGGCGCCAACCTAACATCAAGTGCTAACAAGCCCCGTAAATGGGAGTGAAATAGTGCGATTATAGCAATTAGCAACATCTACGACCAGGCGACCATTACAATCTGTACCTCTGTAAATACCATTGTGTATGAATAACGCTTTTATCATAAAATTGTAATACGATTACTTTTATTTTCGCGTGTAGCATTTACACACAACTCCCTCGATCATTTGTTAGATAGACTCATCCGTGTCTTCCCTGTTTTCATCCCTAACAGCTGCCTCTACTGTCGAGGAAATTTATTCTGATGTCTTCAAGCATGTCCCCGTATTCTGTTCCGTCATCTTATCATAGTTTTCCACATACTCATTTCGTCGCCTATTATAAAATGGTTCAAATGGCTCTGAGCACTATGGGACTTAACATCACAGGTCATCAGTCCCCTAGAACTTAGAACTACTTAGAACTAACGTAAGGACATCACACACATCCATGCCCGAGCAGGATTCGAACCTGTGACCGTAGCAGTCCCGCGGTTCCGGACTGAAGCGCTTAGAACCGCACGGCCACCACGGCCGGCTCGTCGCTTATTATACGTAGACTCATTTTTCCCTTGTTTATTAATTTACCTCATTCCTGCTAGTATGTATTTCATACCCCTTTCGTTAGTTTATTGTCGATCCATCTTCAGTATTTGTTTGACTACTCATTCTATTGAATAGATCCCTTAATTCACCTAAATGAGATTATTCTTTCATCCTTTATTTCTGTCCCTGTTACTAATCATCCTGATTAGTGGGAGAGAAATACCACATCCTTGCATTACTTCCTCTTCGGTTCGAGACGACCGCTGTTTAAGTCTTACGCTACCCTCTTGATTCCTCTACGTAGTTCATATTCCTTTCATTACATTTAACAATTACTTATAACAAAATTTCAATTATATTACAGGTTTTTACCTTAATAACACCTGCTCTAGATCAATGGATGCTACTAATGTGGCTTTATTATTTTAGAGTCCGTCAGCAATACCGAGCGGAGGAACCCTGACTCTGCTTTCCCTGAAGCTAAACTGATCGTCTCCATTTTATTTTACATTGCTATGTCAAATACTTGGACATATGAGCTTTTAAAATGTTCCTTCGATGTTTCTCACATCAAATTCCTTTGATATCTTCAGAACTGTATTGGTGTTTCGAAAATCCGAAGGTACGCCTTCATTCCCGTAGACTCCAAGCTCTAACTTGAATGATTGTTTGGTTGATTTTTCTCCTAATCATTTTACAAAATTCAAAGGAACATTTTCGATGTCTTTTTTACGTTGTTTGTTTGCAGGGTTTCCAAAACTCTGACACTAATATTGAATCTTTGTCTGCCAGCGTGACATCCATTTCTCTCCTTCTGTCACTTCAGCAGCAATTCCTCCTCTTCATCGATCGATTCAGTAGAACGTTTATATAGGGTGATTCAGCTGCCCCTAATTATTGGTTTTAAGCAACTTTATACATCTTTAAATACAGAACAGGAGATTATCATATTCTGTCATTCGCTACCTGTGAACTGTTATACATAACAATATGAATTGGACGCTTTTGTCTGCCAGCGTGTCATCCATTTCTCCTTCTGTCACTTTAGCAGCAATTACTCCTCTTCATCGATCGATTCAGTAGAACGTTTATATAGGGTGATTCAGCTGCCCCTAATTATTGGTTTTACTCCACTTTATACATCTTTAAATACAGAACTGGAGATTATCATATTGTATCATTCGCTACCTGTGAACTGTTATACATAACAAAATGAATTGGACGCTTTTGTAGGGAATTTAATGCAGTTAAATTGCGTACCGGAATACGGTTTTGGCAGAGTCCTTTTTTTCGAATTATTCAAGAGAAACGTAGAAAGTGACCTTAAATGCGTTTTATAGAGTAACACTAAAACTGTGGTCTCCAGTGAAAACGTATCCAGTACAAAATTTACTTTCATTAAACTTCCGGCAAAATGTCCTGTTCATTTTTTCTGTAGGGCTAATACTTTGCATATAGCAAACGAGAGAATCTGAAAATCTCGCACGTGTTTTTTGAGAATGTTACATGTTGCCTAAAATCCACAGGTATGGGCAGCTGAATCACACTGGGCACGTCTTCTCTCTATCCTCGGTTTTAACCTTATGTTGACGGGTTCCCCGTTTATTATTGTTGACATTTCTGTATGTTGTCTCCGTCCTTCCTACGGCCTTTCTTTTCTCGTTTTTTTTCATATGTTATCTCCAACAATTTAGCTTCAAAGTGCCTCCCCTTACTGTTAATTACAGTCCTCACTACTTCTGCGTAAATGTTTGGTTGTAGGAAATAGAGGGCCGCAGGGCGAGCAGACGATAGGCGCGTGCATCGCGGACTCACTGCTAGCCTCAGAGCAGCCGCAGTCGCAGAACAGCGACACGTGGGTTGGCGGGCGGCCAGAACCCGGATGCGGTCTCCGATCGGAGCAGGACGTCACGCGCCTGTATACTGGCGTGGGAGCGGCGACAGACGAACCGCAGCGGTCTGGCCGGCACGATAGCGGTAAGGCGGGAAGCGTCATCCCCACACCTCACCTTGGCCCGCGTCTGTTCTCGGCAAACTGTCGCACTGTGAAGTGACGTCTCAACACTTCTGTCACTACTCTCTGAACTGGAGGATGTGCAGATACGCAACTATCCGATACTGTCATGAATGTCTTCAACACCTCCACCCATATACCTATATACTGGAAACCGATATCCAGTGCTTAGTGGAGGAAACTTCGTTCGTGTATTACCGCTGTTTTTTCATATTCTGTTCGCATTCTGGGCGCTCTAATTTCCTCTAATTCACATAATTCCTATGCGAGATATCAAGTAGAAGAATTATCACATTACAACTCTCAAACCGTCATTCTCTGTATGTACCCAACCGAGTCTCGTAAGAATGGAGCCATTTTTCTTACAAACTTTTCATATTGAAGCTTTTTATTACAATGTACACTACTGGCAATTAAAATTGCTACACCAAGAAGAAATGCAGATAATAAATGGGTATTCATTGGACAAATATATTACACTAGAACTGACATGTGATTACATTTCCACGCAATTTGGGTGCATAGATCCTGAGAAATCAGTGCCCAGAACAACCACCTCTGGCCGTAATAACGGCCTTGATACGCCTGGGCATTGAGTCAAACAGAGCTTGGATGGCGTGTACAGGTACAGCTGCCCATGCAGCTTCAACACGATACCACAGTTCATCAACAGCAGTGACTGGCGTATTGTGACGAGCCAGTTGCTCGGCCACCATTGACCAGACGTTTTCAATTGGTGAGAGATCAGGAGAATGTGCTGGCTTGGGCAGCAGTCGAACATTTTCTGTATCCAGAAAGGCCCGTACAGGACCTGCAACATGCGGTCGTGCATTATCCTGCTGAAATGTAGGGTTTCGCAGGGTTCGAATGAAGGGAGAGCCACGGGTCGTAACACATCTGAAATGTAACGTCCACTGTTCAAAGTACCGTCAATGCGAACCAGAGGTGACCGAAACGTGTAACCAATGGCACCCCAGACCATCACGCCCGGTGGTACGCCAGTATGGCGATGACGAATACACGCTTCCCATGTGTGTTCACCGCGATGTCGCCAAACACGGATGCGACCATCATGACGCTGTAAACAGAACCTGGATTCATCCGAAAAAATTACGTTTTGCCATTCGTGCACCCAGGTTCGTCGTTGAGTACACCATCACAGGCGCTCCTGTCTGCGATGCAGCGTCAAGTGTCACCACAGCCATGGTCTCCGTGCTGACAGTCCATGCTGCTGCTAATGTCGTCGAACTGTTCGTGCAGATGGTTGTTGTGTTGCAAACGTCCCCATCTGTGGCTGCACGATCCGTTACAGCCATGCGGAGAAGATACCTGTTATCTCGACTGCTAGTGATACGAGGCCGTTGGGATCCAGCACGGCGTTCTGTATTACCATCCTGAACCCACCGATTCCATATTCTGCTAACAGTCGTTGGATCTCGACCAACTCGAGCAGGAATGTCGCTATACCATAAACCGCAATCGCGATAGGCTACAATCCGACCTTTATCAAAGTCGGAAACATGATGGTACGCATTTCTCCTCCTTACACGAGGCATCACAACAACGTTTCACCAGGAAACGCCGCTCAACTGCTATTTGTGTATGAGAAATCGGTAGGACACTTTCTTCATGTCAGCACGTTGTAGGTGTCGCCACCGGCGCCAACCTTGTGTGAATGCTCTGAAAAGCTAATCATTTGCATATCACAGCATCTTCTTCCTGTCGGTTAAATTACGCACAAGGTTGGCGCCGGTAGCGACACCAACAACGTGCTAACATGAAGAAAGTTTCCAACCGATTTCTCAAACACAAACAGCAGTTGACCGGCGTTGTCTGGTGAAACGTTGTTGTGATGCCTCGTGTAAGGAGGAGAATGAAGGTCGGATTGTACTCTATCGCGACTGCGGTTTATCGTATCGCGACATTGCTGCTCGCGTTTGTCGAGATCCAATGACTGTTAGTATAATCATCATACACATCCATGCCCGAGGCAGGATTCGAACCTGCAACCGTAGCTGTCGCGCGGTTCAGGACTGAAGCGCCTAGAGCCGATCGGTCACCGCAGCCGGCCCAGACTGAGGTCTTGCACCACTTGAAGTTACCAAATCCTAACTACCGAAACGAAAAAGTTATGAAAATTACACCAAATGACTTTTATAAACATGTTTCTACCCTGATCAACGATGAAGGAGCTCTTTTGGCTATGGCACTGCATTACCAAAATGACACCCGGCATGGAGACGACTGCACACACTAGCTCCCGGCGACAGAATGACGAATAGACCCACCTCGCCGCCAACGTATTCCTTGTTCAAAAACTGAGGGCGGAGGGTAGCCCTCACTGTCCGACTAGCCTGATTCCCTCTGGACTATCGATACAGCCCGAAACCTCTGGTAGACTCTTTGCTCAGCCTTCATTTCTCTTCTGTCTTTGTAAACCACCATCTTCTACAAACCTTTAGTTAATCGTCTGCTAGTTGTCTGCCAGAAAGGACAGGGCAGAATGAAGTAAGTGTGACAAAAGAGATAAAAAACCAATGTCTGCATACATTCCCATGGTGTAATGAAGTATTGCTTTGCAGCTTGCAATTATGTTACCTAAATTATTATCATACAAGACTGCTTGCAAGTATTTAAATGGAGCATACTTCCAGTACCGCTTCAAGCTTATCTAGTGAGGCATACCCCTGCAAAACTTCTGCAATTGGCCCATTTAATCGACTAACAGCTAATGGAAAAATAACTTGGAACGTGATACCATGTGAAATTCGCAATATGTTGGCCTGTTTTTTGTTTCTTTTTGTTTTGCTTTTTAATCTAGACGTTAACCACAGTAATTCCTAAACCTAGATACCCTTTGCACATTCTGAATAATCGCGACCATTGTGTTTGGCAGTTTAATAACTTCCTTCTTTTTTTCACTTTATTGTAATTTTTATACCTATACATATACATAGGTAGGCTTACAGCAGCATCTTACGCTGCTCTTCAGCCTTCGAGTCGATAATGAGAATAACATGAAGAAGATACATAACAGATATACTGACGGGCAAAAAACAGTAAACACAGGATTCAAAACACGGAGACGTTCACACTCGACCAAAATTACGCTGAAACACGTTGGAACGGCGCAAAAACACTGATGATTCGACGGCACAGGTGAACGTTGGAGTGTGATGGTGAACACTAACACAAACACGACGGCACACACACGAGAAACTGATGGCGATGATCTCCGGCGCGCGAATGTCCGCGTATCGTGTACGAGTCCGGGGACCTGCCAAGAGGGGTAGAAGGGGGTGGGGGAGGGAGAGGGGTGAGCAAAGGTGCCAATCGCAGAGGAGACGGGAGTGAGAGCGGAGGAATGGGGGTAGGGAAGGCCCGAGGGAGGAGTGGGGAGAGAGGGAGGAAGGAGATAAGGGAGAGAGGGTGCCCATAGGAACAAAACACAGGAGGAGGGAGGGAGGATCAAAGTTGGTAGGAGGGGTAGATGGAGGGGAGGAGGGCATCATCAGGGATGGGGAGCTGGCGGAAGCCACCTTGGGAGAGGGGGAGCAGAGATCCAGGCAGGGTGGGCGTAGCACAGGATAGGGCGAATGAGGAATTTATAGGTATGGAGAATGGTGGAGGGGTCCAGACCCCAAGTACGGCCAGAAAGGAGCTTGAGGAGGCAGAGTGGGGAGTGTGCCTTGGCTTGGATCGTCCAGAGGTGGGGGGGGGGGGGTCCAGGAGAGGCGACGGTTGAGGGTGACACCAAGGTACTTAAGGGTGGTGGTGAGGGCGACAGGACGGCCATAGATGGTGATGTAGAAATCGAGCAGACGGAAGGTAGGGGTGGTTTTGCCTACATTGGTCGCCTGGGTTTTGGAAGGATTGACCTTAAGCAATCACTGGTTGCACCAAGCAGTGAACCGGTCAAGATGAGATTGGAGAAGGTGTTGGGAGCGCTGCAGGGTGGGGGCAAGGGCAAGGAAGGCGGTGTCATCGGCGTACTGGAGAAGGTGGATGGGGGTGGGGTGAAGGCGGCGGCATGTCTGCCGTATACAAGAGGTACAGAAGAGGGGAGAGGATGGAACCCTGGGGCACACTGGCGGAGGGGAAAAAGGTATAGGAAGGACGTTGGGAAAGAAAGGAGCTGAACATGCGGACATAGTTAATAGGAAGGGCGAAGGTTTGGAGTTTGAAGAGGAGACTGGAATGCCACACGTGGTCGTAGGCTCTTTCAAGGTCAAGGGAGAGGAAGATAGCGGAACGACAGGAATTAAGCTGTTTGGAGAGGAGATGAGTGAGGTGAAGGAGAAGGTCAGCGGATGAGAAGGACGGCTGAAAGCCACACTGGGTAACGGGAAGGAGGTGGTGCTGGCGGAGATGCTGGTGGATGCGTCGGGTGAGGATTGATTCTAGAACTTCCTTCCACACAGCTATGTCCTTATATGGCCCCTCAATCGTATTTAAATTTTGTTTGTGGTCAGTACGAATTGCTTCTTTACTTTCCGCCTAACATATGAGAAACGATATACGCTGTAGCAATAATAGAACTTCCTCTTGCAGTGCTCTAATGTCCCCTCAAAATTTTGGGATTTACGTTGCTGAATGCATATCTCGAACCCTACTTGTGACGTGATCTATGAGTTCTTTCATGTGTGCGACATGTGTGTACCTGCATATCAGAATGCAATGTACTGCAAGCACTGCAGGCAGCACTCATCTTCCCAACCACCCCCACACTTAAGTACACCGGGTGACTTAATGCAGCCAGCAACTACTGACATAACTCTGTAACACTGCCATCTTCCGATTCGTTACAAATTCTTAGCTCATATTTTAGGTAGTTTTTCCATAAATGAGTCAGCCTCATCATGCCTCTTGCTTCCATGGTCAAATGTTCTGCATAAACAAGCAGGACAGTAGTGACCGTAAATGCCACTTGCGCTCTACCAGCATGTGCAGCTATCACCCATGGAACAACTAGCCAACCCACTACCACCGAAAAGGTATGAATGTGGAAACCCAGGGCTGCTAAGCGACTGAGCCTACACTCTGATTTTAGAGTTTATTTTGCTCCAAATATTTACATAAGGTGCGGGTTGCTAAACTTAAAACACTTGATTACTATGTTACCACGCATAAGATGGCTATTGAATTGTTTAAAAGCGCCAATAAATAAATGAGATGTTGTCAATATCAAAATAATTTCAAGGCACAAGTGAGTGAAACAGACATTACAAATATTGAAAAAATTATTTAAAAAGCGACAATAAAAAACCCAAGCACTGTAAACCTCAGAAGAGTTTTAAAAGCGGCAGTAAATAAAACTGCCGGTGTGAACACCCAGAAAATTATTACAAAGCTCCAATAAATAAAATAGATACAATAAGCCTCAAAATAGTTTTAGAAGTGCCAGTAAGTAAAACAGACAGTATAAAAATACAAAACTTTCCTTTCAAGGTATATATGTGCCTTAAACCTAATAACTGAGAGGATGTCAATAACAAGAGTGAAATTACAACCCACAGCATATTTACAGTTGCAAACATCAGAGCAATATTTGATGTATGATATCAATGCCACATCCTGAAGATTTCTTTCAGGAACTGGTAAAAGCATGCTTGCGTTGCCACCAGTCCCAACAGACCGTTCCACTGGATCTCAAAAAATGGTTCAAATGGCTCTAAGCACTATGGGACGTAACACCTGATGTCATCACTCCCCTAGACTTAGAACTACTTATACCTAACTAAACTGATGACGTGAATTTTAAAATTTTCCCGGCGAATTGACTGTTCAAACAAATTTCGGGCTTGCAGCCGGTCGTCGTTCAATACTTCGCACGATATTTCAACTGGGCACCTGCCAGTCATCTTCAGGTGAGCCGTCGCAGACTGCCGAAAACGTCCTCCGTTCCGCAATATATCGCGTACTGTAACTATTATGCGCATGCGTCTAAAACTTGATAGTTGAATCACACTGCCCGCCGGCAGCGCTGTCGCTGGTGGAATAGCGGAACTCAGTCGCCCTCTGCGTTGGTGTTTGCCACGGCCGTCGACGCACTCTGTCGCCTTCGATTTGAGCAAATCGTGGAGATGATGGGATTCCATGCACTGTCCAGCTGGTAGCCGCTGTCACGGTTTAACAGATTTTCCGCCAGTCGTATTTCTACGGATTCTTTAATAATGGAGTCCCAGAAAGACGTTGCTGTGGACAAAATCATTGTTTTCTCATACTCCATTGAATGTCCAGTAGAAATACAATGTTCAGCAATAGCAGACTTGCTTGGCTGCAAAAGGCGGGTGTAACGTTGATGTTCAGTGCAGCGTTCTTCCACGGTGCGTGTGGTTTGACCTATGTAAGCACAATATCTTGTAAATTCCGACCTTTCGTAGTAACAGATTGTTCTTAACTGATCCCACAAGGTCCGCAATCTTCGATGGTGGGCGGAAAACCACTTTCACCTGAAATTTTCGGAGGATTCTTGCCATTTTAAACGAAGTGTTGCCATCGAATGGAAGAATAGCTAAAGATTGTTCCGGCATGTTCTCCTCTTTATTCACTTCCTGCTTATTAGTTTTAACTGTTAGTGCCCTGTTAATCTGCCGGATGGAATACCCATTTTCGCTGAATACTGTCTTTAGATGGGCGAGTTCTTGAGGTAAGCTATCTAGACCTAAGACAGTATGAGCTCTATGGACAAGTGTTTTAAGCAAACTCATGGTTTGCGATGGGTGAGGGCAACTCGATGCTTGCTGGTACAAATCAGTATGAATGGGTTTCCGGTAAACTGAATGCCCTAGAGAACCATCATTCTTCCTTCGAACCAGGACATCCAAGAAGGCAAACAACCATCTTTCTCTCTTTCCATGGTGAACAGGATGTTGGTATGAATGGGGCTGAGGTGATGTAGAAACTCCATTAATTTATGTTCTCCATGGGGCCACACTATGAAAGTGTCATCCACATACCGCCAAAAAGCTGTTGGCTTCAGGGCAGCTGATTCAAGCGCTCTCTCTTCAAAATCCTCCGTAAAAAGGTAGGCCACCAAAGGAGACAGGGGACTACCCATGGCGACACCGTCACTCTGTTCAAAATATTCCTGATTAAACATAAAATAAGTTGAGGAAAGAGCGTGCCTGAACAAAGCAGTGATATCAACAGGAAACATGTTACCAATCTGTGTCAAAGAATCTGCAAGAGGAACTTTTGTAAAAAGTGAGACCACATCAAAACTTACTAGAAGGTCTACACTGCTAAGACGAAGAGCCCCCAGTCTATTGATAAAATCAGCTGAGTTTCGTATATGATGTGAGCACTTGCCTACGAAAGGTCTCAGTAAGGAAGCGAGATGTTTAGCTAAATCATATGTAGGAGCTCCAATGTTGCTCACTACTGGACGCAGAGGAAGACCGTCTTTATGAATTTTTGGAAGGCCATACAGTCTTGGAGGTACACAACCATGTGGTCTTAACCTCTTGATGGTCTCTTGCGGTAAGGAGGAGGAATTTAATAGTGCTGAAGTTTTTCGTTGCACACGTCCTGTAGGATCGTAATCAATCCTCCCATACGTAGAGTCACTTAGCAGACCATACATCTTATCTTTATACACACCACGAGGTAACAAAACAGTTGCATTACCTTTGCCAGCTTTCAATACCACTACGTCAGGGTACTCTCTCAGATTTCGTAATGCAGCCCTTTCTGCAGGGGTTAAAGTACTGCGTTGAGTAGGAGCCTTCAACGGAGCATGGCAAGTTTCCCTTCTTATTTCGTCTGCAGCATCCAAAGGAAGATGTCGTACAGCTTCTTCAACAGCACTCAAAATACTTATTAATGGCAGTGCTGTAGGTGTAGGTGCAAAATTGAGTCCCTTGCTTAATACAGACAGCGTAGCATCGTCCAAATTCTTCTCCGTGAGATTGACAACGGAACGTCGTACCATTACCCCTTCTGGCGACGGCTTCTGTGGCAACAGTCGATCAAGTCAATCTCACGGAGAAGAATTTGGACGACGCTACGCTAATTAAGGCCATATAAGCATCATTTCGAATTTACCTCTCATCAGAAAGCTATTCTCGTAGCTGGTATCCGAAGATTTTCTTAATCATGTCGTTTGGGTTCTTGTGGTGATATTTCCGTAGGAACTTCCATCCTCTAATAAATACTTCTTGATATTTAACCAAGAACAGAGATACAAATTTGAAAGAACTAGGGTTTAAATTCTATTTTAATGTACCGAAATATTTTCTTAAGAATTTTCATCCCCTGTTGCACTCCCTTAGGGGTAAATATCCATTTGTACTGAAACAGGTATTTCTTTAATCTGGGGTATTAAAACCGCTTCAGCCATATTTAGTTCCTTATTATTGGATCACTACCGGTTTCCTGGCACTAAAAGCCACATCTTCAGGTGAACATATGACTGAATGTTTAGAGGGAGGAAAGCCCGGAATCTTTCTACCCAACGTTCGTTGTCCGTCAGAACAAAACATCGGTAAAAGGTGATTACCCGTAGCTGTGGTTGCCCCACCTACAACGTTGCTTAGATGTATTTTTTAATTTTTAAATGAGGAGTGAAATACCAGTTTTCATCGATGTTGCCTTAAAGATCCTTTAGTAGCTCTTTAGTAAGTATTTATTTTCAAAAAGACTTTTTAATGATACCTCCGCTCCAGGCCTCCTTCGCCTACGCACACCAACAGTGGCCCAGGAGAATGCCAGCCGGACCCCATGCGGAGAGCGCCCAAGTAGAGGACACTGCCAGCCATTGTGCAAAGCACACAGGGAGTAGCAGGAGGAGGTCCTCTATTCGCTTAAGAAAAGGCGCGTTGCAAAGAGCCCGGCTGACAATGAGAAGCGTGCCGAGAACTGATCGATCGCTGCAGCCATGAGAAAGGAACGTCAAGAATGTACGCCCGAAAGCATGTGAGTTCATCTGGCCTGGCAGTAGTCTTCTAACCTTCCTTAGAAACCAGGATTGTGTCAGCAATTCCCGCATCCCACGGGCACAGGGAGCAGCGTACACAAAGCGTGCTGAATTCGTGCACTAAGGCGTATGGAAGTAGTCTTACGAAGATGTTCTTAATAAGATGTTTCTCTCGACAGTAAGTACATTGCTTATAAATCATGGACTCCAGGAGACTCTGAGAAGAATCCCAAACATGAATCTGTCCAGGCCTCACTCTCAGACAGTGCCTACAAATAAGTGTTGTGTAGCAGCTCTGACAACAGCTTCGAAATTCAGAAAAACTTAGTAAGAATGTGAAATCGTGAGAAAGATACGATTTCGATCCACACACCAGCCCGTGCCAGATGGGAAATTTCCATCCTGCACGAAGATGCGTGCCCATGAGACGGCGATCTGTCACTGCTTTGTGTGGAAAATTTGGTCCTTCAGTAACAACGCCGAAAGAAAGAAAATTTAGGGGAATAGTTGAGCTAAGAGGTGGATGAGGAGCGACGGGGAAAAGCCTGCGAGACTTCGTGGAAACAAGAGGACATAAGTGATTTTCCATTGACTGCTAACTTCCTTCTTCCGACACCACGATATCACAACTTCGGCCACGCAACCGTCAACGGGCAGACAAGGCAGAGATTGGACCAGGGCGTTGCCGTAAAGCCGCGGTTACTCGTGGGCAGCCGACTCGCGCCTCAGAGCTCCTAAACGACGCTCCGTACCGACGCAGTGCCCGCCGCCGACAGCATTACACGTCGAACGATAACGAATAATGCTGAGATGATCAATCCTTCTTCATTACCCTTAATAACTGAACCGTGTCTATGTTCCTTCAAAGCGGCCTTGATATTTCCAATTCAGTTCTGGTTTGTCTAAAGAGTAAAAAAATACACTCCTGGAAATTGAAATAAGAACACCGTGAATTCATTGTCCCAGGAAGGGGAAACTTTATTGACACATTCCTGGGGTCAGATACATCACATGATTACACTGACAGAACCACAGGCACATAGACACAGGCAACAGAGCATGCACAATGTCGGCACTAGTACAGTGTATATCCACCTTTCGCAGCAATGCAGGCTGCTATTCTCCCATGGAGACGATCGTAGAGATGCTGGATGTAGTCCTGTGGAACGGCTTGCCATGCCATTTCCACCTGGCGCCTCAGTTGGACCAGCGTTCGTGCTGGACGTGCAGACCGCGTGAGACGACGCTTCATCCTGTCCCAAACATGCTCAATGGGGGACAGATCCGGAGATCTTGCTGGCCAGGGTAGTTGACTTACACCTTCTAGAGCACGTTGGGTGGCACGGGATACATGCGGATGTGCATTGTCCTGTTGGAACAGCAATTTCCCTTGCCAGTCTAGGAATGGTAGAACGATGGGTTCGATGACGGTTTGGATGTACCGTGCACTATTCAGTGTCCCCTCGACGATCACCAGTGGTGTACGGCCAGTGTAGGAGATCGCTCCCCACACCATGATGCCGGGTGTTGGCCCTGTGTGCCTCGGTCGTATGCAGTCCTGATTGTGGCTCTCACCTGCACGGCGCCAAACACGCATACGACCATCATTGGCACCAAGGCAGAAGCGACTCTCATCGCTGAAGACGACACGTCTCCATTCGTCCCTCCATTCACGCCTGTCGCGACACCACTGGAGGCGGGCTGCACGATGTTGGGGCGTGAGCGGAAGACGGCCTAACGGTGTGCGGGACCGTAGCCCAGCTTCATGGAGACGGTTGCGAATGGTCCTCGCCGATACCCCAGGAGCAACAGTGTCCCTAATTTGCTGGGAAGTGGCGGTGCGGTCCCCTACGGCACTGCGTAGGATCCTACGGTCTTGGCGTGCATCCGTGGGTCGCTGCGGTCCGGTCCCAGGTCGACGGTCACGTGCACCTTCCGCCGACCACTGGCGACAACATCGATGTACTGTGGAGACCTCACGCCCCACGTGTTGAGCAATTCGGCGGTACGTCCACCCGGCCTCCCGCATGCCCACTATACGCCCTCGCTCAAAGTCCGTCAACTGCACATACGGTTCACGTCCACGCTGTCGCGGCATGCTACCAGTGTTAAAGACTGCGATGGAGCTCCGTAAGCCACGGCAAACTGGCTGACACTGACGGCGGCGGTGCACAAATGCTGCGCAGCTAGCGCCATTCGACGGCCAACACCGCGGTTCTTGGTGTGTCCGCTGTGCCGTGCGTGTGATCATTGCTTGTACAGACCTCTCGCAGTGTCCGGAGCAAGTATGTTGGTTCTGACACACCGGTGTCAATGTGTTCTTTTTTCTGTTTCCAGGAGTGTAAATACACTTCTTAACGTTTCTATCATATAGACATTCTGTTCCATTCATACATCAACCCCATAATCTCGAAATCGTTTTTGTTTGATTTCATTTCATTATTGATGTCAATTCATAAAACGTGCTGTCACAAACAATTTCTCGAGTACACTACAATTTTGGCGCCCAGCGGGGGCAATTTCATTGGTAATTTTCGTGTTTTGTGATACAACAAATGAGAATGTCCAGAGTCCAAGACATGTTGCCTTACGGTTTTACTCCCGTAGTGGTGGAATTTCCAAAAGTGCTGAAACGCGTATCTTTTTATTTCCAGCTGAGAAGGCAAATTTAAATATTTGTAAATCTAGCTTTAAGAATGCCTTTATAATACAGTAGTTTCAAAAAAAATCTCATCCTATATTTCATCCCCTTAGGGCTTCTGTTTCCAAAATAACTGAAACACGTATTTCTTTTATTTGTAATTGGGCAATCAAATATCATCGTTCATAGATGTAGCTTTAAAAATATTCTAGTACTTCTTTGATAATTATACATTTTCAAAAGCAGCTTTCAGCCACTATTCCACCCTTAATTTCGAAAAACGCTGAAACACGTAGTTACTTATTTCTGACTGAGAAACCAAATGCCAGTTTTCGTATATTGACTTAAAAAGCCACACATAAAAAAAGCTTCATCCGCTATTTCACGCCTTCCCCCCCCCCCCCCCTTTGTGCTGAAATTAAAAAAAGAAAAATCACTTCTTAAACGACGCCCACAATATAAGCTCCCCACCTTCTCCCTGTCTCAAGTTTCAGTATCTAGTGGTTTGAGCTGGACGATGTCTAGTCAGTCAGTCAATCAGGACACTGCCCTTTTAGAGAGACTGGAAGTGCAGCCTCATGGAAAGTGTAGTTATGTTACAGTTCACTTCAGTGCGCTTTCTATGGAATGAAAATTGAAAAAGAAGAATACAATTTTTCCCACCATACAAACTGAAGACAAGTGTTAGCTACTCTTGAAGTGGATGTGAATGAATTACTCAGAACGGGAATGTATATATTTCACTGTCATTTCGAAAGCTAAATATCATCCGATGCTTGTACTACAATTGAAAACTTTTCATCAGGAAACAGGAAACCGTGAAACAATGAATTTATAAAAAACGTACCTAATGTAGCAAGTATTTACTCTTTTCATCCTGTCTTCGCATGTTTCTAATTCCCATAACATTTTTCATAAGTACGATTGATTGCTTCAGAAAGGCCCTAGGCTAAGTAAGATAATTTCCACCACTCACTTTTTCATCATTTTTCCAAAAGAACTGCAGTTTTCGACAATGCTGCAGACTCAGCGTCACCGATTTTGTTTCTTTAGTAGCTCTCGCTGCCCTGCGTATTCACTTACTATGTGCCACTGAGTTTCTGCGCATATCATTGCCATCTGCCTGTTTTTTTTTTTTTTTTTGAGTTTTATAGGTTGAATATCGAACTCTTATCTTCGCACGAACAGTGTTACCTTACCCAAATGATAATAAATGTTAACTAACAGGCGATACTGAAATTTAGTTCGTGACGTGGTCGCAGTATTATCACGATCACGCATGAGGCGTGATTTCTAAATTGCATTGTATAGTAGATATTAAACATTTAAATCAATCTTCATGGGAATATAGCTACTTATTTGATATATTTGGGTGGTTCCAATTTTATGGTATCAAGACATAATTTTGTAGGCTAGTTAAAACCTAGTCAGAATGTTGTTATTGTGGTAAATTGCTTTATACAATCTGAATACAATGCACAATTACAGAGGTGGTGGATCTGCATTAGCATTTTACCAAATCCTATGTCACTGTTTTGTGTATGCTACAATAAATCCACGCCAAACTATGCGTTTGAATACTCTGACTGGGAAAGTTATTATTCAGTCTTATTCTCATGGGGATATTCTTGACATTTCGAAAAATTATTTGTTGGTAACTATGTTATGTATAGCTCTTGAGCCGTTGTACGACAGTCGTGTCACGTCTTTGAATTTGGTCTTTTTCCAAGAAGCCAGAAGTGTGGTCGGGCTTTCAGGATGTGTGGTTGGCTAGCGGGGCTTCGACAAAGAAGGCCGGTCAGGTCTTGCGAGGGTGAGGTCCTGGGTCGAGTTACTAGACGTCAATAGTGGCATGTACAGGGTCTGTTAGTGATGTGGAGCGTACGGGGTACGTTCTTGTGTATGCGAGGAAAAGTTCCTCGGCGTGACTCAGGATACTTGCACTTTTCCAGTGTAGTTTTTAGCCGTTTTCTGCCGCATCTGCTGTACCTCTTCCTTGGATCGGTGATCGCCACGGTCATGGCTCATGTCTAGGCTGGCGTTTGTGTTTCCGATCCTCGCCCCTCCAGGTGAGCGGCTATTTAAGAACTGTTTGGTGATTTGTAAGCCGCTTAACATTTCCAAATTGGTTGGAGATCTCTGATGTTGGTGTGCCGGACCATTGATTACCACTTGGAATGAAATTAGCGCCAGTTGACACTGAGTGTTAAACGTCGTGCTCTGATGAGCCTCTAATTATATGTTGTGCTGAAGTGTGTTTCTTTCCAAGTAACGTATTTCCCTTGAAGAGGTATTCTGTAAATCTGGGTTTCATTGTGGCGCTATAAATTCACCTTTTTCTCCTACACGATGCAAGCATATTGCCATGGTATCGTGGGGCAGTACCTTAGTCCCACTGTGTTCACGCACGGGGAGCTTAGGCCACTGGTTTGGGTCAACTGTTTACTTTCCGCTTCACCAGTGTTTGCTAAAGTTGGGTCCGTAGCCTCTGTACTGTCCAGTCCCTTTGCTGTGTTAACATAGCGTTGATCGTGTTTAAATTATTTACTCTGTGTTATAGAAGGCAAAGATCTCAGCACTCATCAGGTTACCCGTGTTTTAAGGTGACCAGTCTTCTTTTTTGTGGTGGTGGGAGGGGGTGACATTAGGGTGACTGCTACTCCTGATTCTTTCATGCTTGTAAAATTGAAGCCACACTTCACAGCTGTGTGGCAACATGGAGATTGTTTCCGTTTGGTATTTTCTCCGTCAGGAGACTCTTAGGAATTTGTTTTTAAATTTGGGCTCAGTTTACTAAACTCGTGTTCAATTTAATTAATTTAATTAATTAACTGAATCTTTAAATGAAGTACATTATTCCTTAATTAAATTTCTGCATTTAGTTACTGAATTTTATTATTTAGATTTGGTTTAAATAATTTCGAAAATCTCGAAGCTTGACATTTGAATCTTGTCATTCTTTAATTAACGTGATATGCTTTAATTGTTATAATTTTTAGTTTCATAAATTATGTATACATGTATGAAAGTTACCAATGATGTTCGATCCCTTATGGTACTGTCCTTCCATCCAGAGCAACATAAACGCAAACAATGCGTTACACCTGCTGTTACACAATAAAGGGTAAAGCTGTCACCTTAATTGTTACAAATGTTAATATACGTAATGGCTTGATGAACGTTCCAATGTGATGCGTATAGAATCTCAAACTCTTTAAGTAATTATTAGAGAACCGAACAGCCATTCTGAGGAGACAAAAGAGATCGTCGCTAGTCATAGGCAGCGTGTTGAAGGTCCCGTAAAGGAAAGATCTTGACGCGTGCAGAAGTTATACGGCCCCAATTCGAAGTTTATTATCAGACGAATCCTGCGTTAGGTTAAGAGGTCACCTTGGTAGTAAATGAGAACACAGATTGCTGTCATACATAAGTCGTCAACACAGGTAGAGACAAAAATGTCTTTCGTTTGGCACTGGGGACAGTTGGCGGTTATTTCCAGGGAAGGCTGGAAGATGTGAGGGCAGCAAAACTCAATCGAGGTGACTTCCAGCCTCGTTTGGAGCGGGTAGCATCGCCCTTTAATGTAGAACTGAGTGGATGTGCTCGACTCGAGGCTATGTAGAATCTGTAACTCGCTCGACTGAAGAAATCTTCGACCCACAATGCCGGGACTGACACAGTCATACTCAACGATCAATTGCTCACTTAATACCGGAATAAAGCATCCAGTTTGGAATATAGTGCAAGTAAGCGTTTATTTCCTGTTTTCCGTTGTAGACTGAATAAACTGATGGACACGCAGGCAAAAATCCATTATCTGAGAAACCAATTACTGAACTTATCGGATCTCCAATGATGAATGAATAATACAGGGTGTTACAGAAAGGTACGGCCAAAATTTCAGGAAACATTCCTCACACACAAATAAAGAAAAGATGTTATGTGGACATGTGTCCGGAAACGCTTAATTTCCATGTTAGAGCTCATTTTAGTTTCGTCAGTATGTACTGCTCAATGGAGCACGTTATCATGATTTCATACGGGATACTCTACCTGTGCTGCTAGAACATGTGTCTTTACAAGTACGACACAACATGTGGTTCATGCACGATGGGGCTCCTGCACATTTCAGTCGAAGTGTTCGTACGCTTCTCAACAACAGATTCGGTGACCGATGGATTGGTAGAGGCGGACCAATTCCATGGCCTCCATGCTCTCCTGACCTCAACCCTCTTGGCTTCCATTTATGGGGGCATTTGAAAACTCTTGTCTACGCAACTCCGGTACCAAATGTAGAGACTGTTCGTGCTCGTATTGTGGACGGCTGTGATACAATACGCCAGTCTCCAGGGCTGCATCAGGGATTCCATGCGACGGAGGGTGGATGCATGTAACATCGCTAACGGAGGACATTTTGAACATTTCCTGTAACAAAGTGAAGTCACGCTGAGTGAAGAGTGAATAAACAATTACTTAAAAAGGCTCCCACGTTTAATACATATCTTCCTCAACATACAACGTTAGCTTTCAGGGAAAGACTGAGCAATAATTAACAGGTGGAACGTACCAGGACGGATCAGGAGTAGTGGTCGGATAGCGTCATCGCAGTCCTCAGTTTGAGAAAAGATTTGCTCACCGATGAGAATACAACGTTCTGTGACAAGGTATCAATACGTTTCTTTAAAGAATGTGTATAAATACCTGGGGAGGCTAAAGTACACTGGAATTATCTTTCTTTGTTTCTTTAAATCGTTTTTGATTACATGATGTGTGGCTTAAACACCTCTTTTGCAACTCTAATGAAATTCTTATTAAGATCACAAGAGTTTACTTTCATTCTAAAGCTTCTTCAGTGGTTATGTTTTCCGTTGTTTTCGTCATTCTTCCTGTTCTTCCACATATATGTGCTAGATTTCAGCACACACCACATCCACCAACATTATATTCGTTCAGGATTTTTGTGTTGTGAAGGATACGTTGTAAATATAGTTAGCGTTAGTGAATTTGGAGCATGCTAATATCTAACACATATATGTGGCAGAACAGGAACAATGACGCAAGAAAAACTGACCCCTGAAGGTGCTTTAGAATAAAGTGAAACTCTTTTGCCCATAGTAATACCTTTATTAAAGCTGTTAAAGACGGTATTTAACAAACACAACATGTACTGCACATCCGAAATTGCTGAAGAAAAAGGCTAAGAAACAAAGAGGGCGCTTTAGCAAAACATTGTGATTCAATTTTTTTCAGTCAAATAAACAGCTTTAGTTAGAAAAGGTAGTC
Organism: Schistocerca cancellata; assembly: GCF_023864275.1. Classification (NCBI taxonomy): domain Eukaryota; kingdom Metazoa; phylum Arthropoda; class Insecta; order Orthoptera; family Acrididae; genus Schistocerca; species Schistocerca cancellata. The sequence continues at coordinate 112,981,823 of NC_064628.1, read as the reverse complement.
CAGATCGCGAAGAACTTGCCCGCGAAAGGCAGAGGTTCCGGGTTCGAATCTTTATACGGCATACGATTAATTAATCTGTCAGGAAGTTTCAAACCACCGCACACTCCGCTGCAGATTCTTTATGCAAATAATTAACAATCCGAATTTTTCATTCAGTCATTTACTCTGTAGGACGTAACAAGCTGAAAATTTAAAGTAATTGTTTACGCAGATGTTTGTATGGTAATCGCATGTTAGAATTAAAATAAGCACATAATATTATGTGTGTTTCATATTTTTTGTATGCTAGCACACTGAGCGTCGGATGTACAAAGTTTCCAGTTTTTCGCTTGGTTAAATTAAGATAAAGGGTTTAATTACGCCTTGAAAAGGATTGTCCAGCGCTTTTTTACCATTGAAAGATACTTTGATGTCTTAACTAACAATGGAAAATAATTTTCCAAATAAATAGAACAGATTTTCGTTATGACACACGGTGAAAGTAAAAAAAAATGGTATGGATAATAAATTAAACCTTTTTCTACTTAGATGAGTAACGTGAACCATCGTTACCCAATACTGTGGTAACTCATAGGATGTGGAGAGCACTTTATCCTACCGTGCTGTATATTGTGAAATTTAAGCTAAATCTTACTACTTTTATGTTTCAGACGAACGCTACCACATCCCAATGCCCACGTCTTCGTGAGATGAAGGACACAAATATCATAATGTTACCTATTGCTCTCACACAAATTGAAAACATGAGACCCTTTTGAGTGGATTCCGACGAAGCTCCCAGGTTCGAACCGTCAACGTCCATCCATGCTCAGTTCTATTTAAGTCTGAAGACATTGTGGGTAGTCTCAGAAACCGATTTCTCTGGGCGTCTGTTCATTCACTTCTTTCCTCTGTTAGAAATGTGATGTTTCCGCGAAACATTGCGATTTAAATTTATAGAACCGAGATGTCACGCATTTGCTCCTGGAGAAGGAGCAGTTTCTTAAGTACACAGACTGTATTCCCTAGTTCCATATGCGAGTCGAATATGATAGAAAATTCTTCCGTCAAGCTCTGTAGCTGCTAGCCGCTAGTGGTGACTGAGACATACAATCCACAGTAATCGTTCGGTAATGATGCTCGTCGTTTAAAACCTGTTGTGATATTTTTGGATTCCGTAGCTAAGCTCGACCATGTAAGCTCTGACGGTTACTTAGTAATTGCTCTTATCTTTCTTACTGTATTTGACGTACGTTATTTACTCATTATACAAACTGAGTGTGCTATTCTCCAATACGAAGCATTTCTCGAAACTAATGGAAACATGGTCACTGATAAAGGGCCATCGAAGCAAGCGCTTGAGGAAGTCGCATGCTCACGTCGCATATAAGTTGCGGTCTCACCTGAATACAAATCGCTGCGAATGCGCGGAAAGCCGTTAGGGACACAAACAGAGGACGCTAAATTGCTAAATCCCGGAAAGACGTGGCTGACCCTTCCGCGTTGTGTTTGCTTCCCATACGTGTTGTGAGAGCTAGGATGGGGGTCCCACGCAACCGCAGTGCGAAGGCAGGACTTGGGAGCGAATAATGAGGGTTGCGCCACAGTCTGCAGCTACTGCTGCCTCCGAGAGGAAACGCCACTTCCCCGTAACGACGAAACCTGTTCTCTCTAGAGCCTTTCTGGTATCGTCATAAGTGAAAACATTTTCCTCTTCTACCCCCTCTAGAATCTTAATACACATTCTCGAAACGCTACATTTCCCCGCATAGTAAAGCTGGTGTCTACTGTCTTTCTGCATACTCTGATAAAAGTGAATACGCAGTTTATTTGTAAGACAATTATTATTGCCTTAAACTAGAAGAAGTATATCAAAGGGAGGAATATTATCCATATGTTTTGGTTACAGTGACTGTAGTACGTGGTACTAAAATAGACACTGTAGCAGGGCTTGAGACTTTTAATAGTCAAGAAATTATTCCTTATCGGACATTTCAGATACGTGATGTGTACAACGGAGACATCGGTACACCTTATTATATGTCTACAATGCCTTTGGTTGCTAGGACGAGGAATCATTGCAAAATAAGTGAGTCGGAGTCCGTATCAGTATGGGTTAAAGGAGCTCTTGTAGGAAGATTAAAGTGGTTGGTGGTGTTACACGTTGTTATAGAAACCAAATACCGTGAATTGAATTCAGGAAAACTGTAACTATGAATTTCTAAAATTAGTTGATTTAGCTTTTTTTCTTGGTCCGTTGGTAAGATTAACGACAATAAATTATGAAATGTGAAGTGTACGTAAGATTACACTGTATGTCAGACTATGCGGGGAATCTGAGAGTTCGTGAGGGCCATGAGGTGTAAACAACCAGAGAATAGGGGTAGCAGTCAGGATACATTCAGGGAATATTCGTCCACATTTTTGTTGAACACAGTTGGTTTGTATCGTCATGTATTTAACATCGCCTGCAGCTTTGAAGATGGGTGAATTCGGAAAAGTGTCCGCAAATTTCTCCCAGCTGAAACCACTCATTGATAATTACATTACATAGAGATAGCAACAGCGGGTATGTTGACTTTCTCGCTTTTCTAAACAGTTTCAATCACTTCTACGGAACTTACATCGCGTGATCTAGCGAGCAATTCGAGTGCGATACGATGCCTGATTGTTCGCCAAATCAGGAACGTGTGACTGCAGCTCTGTGAACGAGCTACTGTTGTCTTCATAGATGGAGCTGTCCACAACATACATGTCATTGAGATGTAGAGGAAAAGGCGAAACGTGGTCACAAAGAATTTACAAATATTCTTGAGAATTAAAACGCAAACAGCTGTTGTATGATCCTTTAATGGTGCTACTGGATTCACAACACTAGAGTTGCACCTTCAGGTACATATAAATAAAAAAGGATAGCACTACAGGGAATTAAGAATTATAAAAAAAATATTAAATAATTAAAAAGATTGAGAATGCTAAGCATGTAGGAGAAAAATATATCAACATACACAAAGGACGTAGCTCATAGAAGCAAATTTAAGTATAGAAGCTATCTTAATAATGCCGTTTATTAAAAACTGACATATTGAGCCCGTGCTGTGTACAAAATATAGGTTGACTCTTACACAAGATTACTGCAACCAACCACTTTTTACAATGCTATTTATTTATTTAAACAGCGCTGTTACCATAAATAGATACATTAGCAACGAAACTGAGTACTATGCTAAAAACTTTAAATTCACCGTTGAACATGAGACCAAGGACAGCATCAATATCCTAGATGTAAAAATCACCAACAGAAACCACAAACATCATTTTGAGATTTGTAGAAAACCCACATCCACTGATGCATGTATCAACACCCCATCTTGTCATCAAAACCAGCATAAGACGGCTTATTTTAGATCCATACTGAACCGCCTACACCAAGTTCCTTTTGAACCAGTTAAAAAAGGAAAAGTCATCAGTATCATTAAAACCATAGCCTCAGACAATGGATACCGCCCTTTCATGACAGACAAGCCATCACAAAAATTCCAAAAACCATCAGACAACAAAACTGTGCACCAGACAGCCATGCAATTTACACAAGATACAGTAGAAAAGAGAAGAAAATATGTTGCACTACCTTTCTTAGGAAGAATATCCTATAAAATATTCTATAAAATAAGCGACCTGTTTAAAAACACAAACATTACGATAAGCTTCCACACAAACAACAAACTCCAGCAGTTAGCAGTTCACAACTTAAAAAATAACAACCGCCCCATACAAAAAATCAGACATATACAAACTCAGCTGTCGAAGATGCCCCTCTTACTATATAGGACGAACTGGAAGAAGCATTGATACACGGTTCAAAAAACATATAGATGCCATACGTTAGAACAACAATTCAAAATCCACATTTGCCATGCACAAAACTACGAACAGTCATGGAATAAAGAACACTGACGACCATGTACAAGTATTGCATCATGCTGAGAAAGGTAGCCTTATGAACTTGCTTGAGGTGATTGAAATATACGCACATAAAAGCAAATCACCACAAAATCTCCTCAATGAAGAAACCAAATTAGCCAATGCAGCCTTTCTTCAAAATTTCATCAACCTGCTTTCCAGTTTAAAATAAAAAATAAAAAAGGTCAACTTATGTAATATCTGTAATATTTATATATGCATATCCATCCCAACCCATTTACTGTGCTTTCAAAGTATGCCATAATATGTCCATAGTTGGGCATTTATTATGTACGTCTGGTCCTTAACATTTACTTTTGTTCCTATATGTACCATAATATTTACGTCATATCACTGCAGTAGCACTTTATGTCCGACTGCTTTATTTGTTTATCTTAATTTTAATCAGTTCTCTTTCAATGTAAATAGTAAGTAACGTAGCATAAGCAATTTGCAAATTTCTACTGTCACATACATGTACAGAGTGCTTTGGCATTTTTACGGTTGTAACATCGCTATCTTTGTGTGCATACCTCCATCTGATGAAACTTCTAACAAGGGAACCTCCCCATCGCACCCCCTTCAGATTTAGTTATAAGTAGGCACAGTGGACAGGCCTTGAAAAACTGAACACAGATCAATCGAGAAAACAGGAAGAAGTTGTGTGGAACTATGAAAAAATAAGTAAAATATACAATTTGAGTAGTCCATACGCAAGATAGGCAATACCAAGGATGGCGCGCTCTCACGAGCGCAGTGGTCCCGTGGTTAGCGTGAGCAGCTGCGGAACGAGAGGTCCTTGGTTCAAGTCCTGCCTCCATTAAAAAGTTTAATATTTTATTTGCAGTTTATGTGACAAACTCTTATGTTTTCATCACTTTTTTGGGAGTGATTATCACATTCACAAGAAAACCTAAATCGGGCAAGGTAGAAGAATCTTTTTACCCATTTGCCAAGTGTACAAGTTAGGTGGGTCGACAACATATTCCTGTCATGCGACGCACATGCCTTCACTAGTGTCGTATAGAATATATCTGACGTGTTTTCCTGTGGAGGAATCGGTTGACCTAAGATCTTGCGATCAAATGTTTTCGGTTCCCAATGGAGAGGCACGTCCTTTCGTCTACTAATCGCACAGTTTTGCGGTGCGGTCGCAAAATACAGACACTAAACTTATTACAGTGAACAGAGACGTCAATGAACGAACGGACAGATCATAACTTTGCGAAAATAAGAAATTGAAATTTTAACTCGAGGGCGGACTTGAACCGTTGACCTATCGTTCCGCAGCTGCTCACGCTAACCACGGGACCAAGGCGCTCTTGAACTCAAACAATCCTAGATCTTGCCTATCTTGCACATAGACAACACAGTCTGTATATTTTGCTTATTTTTTCATAGTTCCATACAACTTCTTCCTGTTTTCTCGATTGATTTGTGTTCACTTTTTCAAGGCCTATCCACTGTGCCAACTTATAACTAAATCTGAGGGGGGTGCGATGGGGAGGTTCCCTTGTAAGTGTTTGAGCTGTGTGTTACATTATATATTGTAAGGTGTCAGGCAATTCCAACACCCTCCATGAAAACCCTGACATGATAAGCAAATCCAGCAGTATGTCTCATAGCTCCGAATAAATCGTGATAGTAAATTAACCAAAGTAATACGAGTAATGAGTTAGCAAATGGAATACCACAGACTAACACAAGAATGCCTAAATGCATGTCATACCTTCCCACCATGAGACAGACGTAGTACCGAGGGGAGAAACGAGAACAGAAGCCGAGAGCAGAACCTTGTTAAGGTAGAAGGCCCTACGATAAGGGACGGAAACCCACGTCGCCAGCCAACCGCCAGCACCACCCGCCAGCCCATGTTAAAAGATAGAGACCTCCAGAAGAACAGTATAAATCTTATGATAACACTAATAGGGCCACATCAGCATCAAGGTTTAGCGTGAGACTTTTTCGCGTCTCTGTTACATTGCAAACGTTAAAAACATTGTCCCACCACGAAAAGTATAACGTTTCTCATTGGATAGTCAGAATGTTTGTAGGCAGAGCTTAAAGTTAACATTGAGACCCTGATTGGTCAGATGAAAACACAGCCAGATAGTTTTTTTTTAAACCAACGTCGGTAAATTGTAGTAAGGAGAAGTTAGGAGTGAGTTGCTTCCGAGATGGCGAGCTGTATGGACCTGCGCAGCCCGCCGCCCCCTGACACTGCCTAATGAACGACAAGGTTATGAACGCACGCAATGCCGCATAACACTGCATAAAGCTTCACTCAGAACTGCAGAAGTCTCATCTGTTACACCCCCTTTTTGCGTATTACTAGTGTCGGTCGTCAGTTAAAGCGCATGGTATTGACATTTGCTACGTAAGTTAAAATCTGAGACGCGATGATTTTTCTGTTATATAATCATTTAGAAGCCACATCAGCCACTGTAATTTACGACAAGTTAAATAAATAATTAAAGACAATTGAGGGTCACTGTAAACCATTTTGATACTTTTCTCTTTTATGAAACTTAATATAAATCTAGATTATAGATGTGATATGGCATAGGTCATCCTTCGATCCATTATAGAACTTGGAAACCCATTCAGGGAATATTAGTCCACATTTTTGTTGAACACAGTTGGTTTTTATCGTCCTGTATTAAAATATTTCCTTTTATGAATATTGCAATTTATAAACAATGTTTTGTGAGTAGAATAAAATTTCCAGTGGTAAACTTAACTGCTTTTTCGACGTTATTTTACCTGCTAACTAAAATTAGGAAAGCCTTGAACCCCTTCCATTAAATTTAGTTAGTATTAAGATTCTTTTACAGGGAGTGCAGTGGAGCTGACGCTGAAATCATTAAGTATTTGATTATACCAGCGCTAGTCTCACTGAACTCTTCTGAACTCTACATGTAGTGTGTGGTCTGGCGTCTTCTTACCAGCAACAGATCCCAGGTTCAAACTAGTAATTCCCTAAAAAACACGCTCAGAGCGTCGTTGCGCGAAAGTGGTAGGGAGACACGACTTAGAACAAACAGGCATCACGCAGAATGTTAGAGAATGGCGACCCTGCCACGATGGTAAAATACCATGACTGAAGGTCGACCACATGCCTATCTAGGTCAGAAATATGTCCTGTTGAAAAATTTTCCTAATAAAATTTTTTTTGAAAGTTATGAACAGTCGAAAACAGCACCTACAGCGATAGATAGTAAGAAAGTATTCAATAGACCGTGAGACGTTCTAGCAGAGATAATAGCATAATTAAGTTATGAATTTTAATATTGTTAGAATTAAGTTTTCTCTCCAATGCAAGCGCTCAGGTGACGGATACACCGTTGACAAGTTGGTTCTGACCCAACAAGTAAGTGAATGGAATATCAGTCATGGGTATAATAAGCGTCAAGTCGTGTGAACAAAAAGTTTATGAAACGCGTGAGATCGTATGAGCGCATGTTGACGCGAAGTAGGGCGCGTGAATTGCTTTTAAAACAGAAAATAAGGGATTCGGAAAGATTGGCAATGGCAGATCGAGACCTCGATCGAATTGAGGTAGAGACCCAACATGAAGATGGACAGATAATAGAGGACAGTAGAACAGATGATGCAGTATCGCAAGAAATAGGACAGATAACGCACCATAACGAGGATAATGTACGCCAGGGCACAGAAAACCTAGGCCAGCATACGACAGAGGAGCAGGAAAGTAGAGAGACAGCCAATGAGGATTCTAACTTGCGTCTTGAATACGTAGAACCCATAGTACAAGTAATCAGAGCTCCCTCACAACAGAGTGCAAGGAATTCGAGCAGAAACGTGTCACCTCACAGTTCAATGCAGTCGGTTGCAAACCAACACTTGGGCGAAAACACAGAACGTAGGACGTCAAAGAAAACGCAATTTGACCCACCAATCTGGCAGATTTATTACAATTAATGACGGAAAACATGACAAGGCAAAATAAAGACATAGCGAACCAAATTCAAATTCAGAATGCAGAAACGACGAAACAAATTGCAGAAACCACGAGACCAATCCGTGAGATTAAAGAGCAAAACAAAAAAATTCATTTACACCTTAGTCATATTGAAGATGAGGCAAAAGAATCTCTAGAAGTGATAGGAAACTTAATAACAGGTCACAATCAATTGAGAACAGACATTGACAAGGTACAAGCGGACGTACGAACATTGCGTAATGACACTCAGGACGAGATCAAAACATTACGTAACAATACCCAGGGAGAAGTCAAGAAACTAGAGAAACAGATATACATAATTACTAGGCAAGCAGCAGGTACAGAGCGTGAAATTGTTGAAAGCAGTGTGTTACACATACGTATCACAAAAGCAGCGTTGAAAAGATATGATAACCGCATAGTCAAAATAGTAGCGCGAACAAAGCAACAATTTCAGAAATTGCGAACAGAATTGTTGCAAACTATTGAAGAGCATAGGGAACAGGATCGAACAAGCACTGAGTCTGTAACCACATCCGTATCTGTAACAGCACCGGAAAAACAAGCAATTAACGAAGATACCATGCATTTTCGATTCCAATCACAGGCGCAAAATAACATACGTGAAATCAGCCTGCACAGCAACAAACACGTTTCGAAAATCTTGATGAACAAACGGCACCACAAACACATGCAGAACCATAAATTTATGTTTCAAGACAGACTGGATCTTGCAATGAAGCGGCAAGGTTAGCCAGACAAGATACCGAACCAATACGTGACAATGGAAAGCCAGGTCGCGTAGAGTACAGTGCAATGTATTCAGCTACACGTTCACAACCGATGGAAGAAAATTATTGCGTACCACTTCAACGATATTATGCAAGGATACGCGAAAGTTGCAGTGGACAACATCTAATGGATCTACCACAACCGGAAAGAACGATGGAAGAAATGATCAGAAACAAAAGTGGCGAAGAATCTCGAATTTCATATGGAACTATGACGAAGTACGACAACGATCATTTCCTCACAGTCGGAAAATTTCATCACTTTCGAGAAGAAAACTCATTACATCCACGAACTTTTGTTGATCAATTTCGAGTAGGATTACCAGAACACTGGACGCTAGCACACAAATTAGACTTTATATGTGCACACATGTCATGAACAGTCGCAGAAACCATGCAGAATGTTGCAGCGACATGCCAATCGTACAAAGATTTCAGAGAGAAGTTTCTCTCACGATATTGGTCCAGCGAAGCACAGAACAGAGTGAAGTACGAATTATTACAGAACCCATATTTTGAAAATTCAGGAGAGAAGAGTACCGTGAAATTTTTCGAATTAATGGCAAAGAAAAATCAATGCTTAGATGTACCATACAGTGACGGAGAATTGATTAAATTATGCGTGATGAAGTTACCATTGAAATACCAACAATCATTAGTCGGTCGCGGAGGCAATGACGTCGAAGCATTTAAAGGTATTCTAAGGGAACTAGAGTTCATATTTTCGGAAGATGACGTAAGAAAAAGACGAAGCGCACGTGAAAACGAAAGCAAAAAGCAGTGGAATCCACAAGACACAGTACGAAGAAACAATAATTACGAACCACGTAATAACTTCGCACCAAGAAACGACAATAGATTTCAACAAAGAACCGGTTATGGATTTAGAAGAGAATATGGCAATAACTATAATTCACCCAGGAACGGCAACAACTATTACAGAGGGAATAACGACAACCGGAACGGGTATTGGAGAACCAATAGACCGACAAATTATCAACAAAGAAACCAATATCAACAATCTGAACAAGCAAAGAGAATACAAATAGAAGAGGTGGAGGTAAGACCACCAAACCCCGATTAACGTTCGAATTGACAGCTAAGCGCCCATGCCAAAGGAAATGACGCACCGACCCAGGACTATTGCAGCACCTTGAACAGAGAAGTAAATACCTTATCACGAGAAGAGAAGAAGGAAGAAACAAATCTGCAGGGACCAGATGAAAACGAAGACAGGAAAATAACAATATCATGTTGGGACGAAATTAATTGGGAGTATACTGACGAGGAAGATGAATTACCAGAGGCACACACAACGAATTTAGGAGGAAAGGACGAAGTAATGAGTATTGCAGAGCTATTTGAGATGGAAACCAGTGAAAGCGAATTCATTGAGGATAATGCACAGCCGACAGAAGTTGAAAATAAGTTACTAGTGGGCACACAACCCAATGTATATTATGAAGGAAGTTATGAAGCGATAATTAGAACATTTAGATGCGACTATGTGGAAGTAGCGACGAAGAAGGAGAAGATAGACGAGGATGAGGGGGACTGATGACCTAAGATGTTGAATCCCATAGTGCTCAGAGCCATTTGAACCATTTTTTGAACGAGGATGAGGAAAAAGTAGAGGATGTTGAAGAAAGCATAAATGAAGGAAGAAATAGAGAAGAGGAAATAAAAGAGAGAGAAGTAGCAGTCGAAGCTTATCCTACAGAAAGTTCGAATTCACAGGGGAATGTCCTGAAAAGACTCATGTATGATTCGGTGAAGGATTCGTTGATGCAAGAAGAAGAAGAACAGAACCAACCCTTTCAAATTCAACCAATTATGAAGGCCATGGTAAAGCATATCCCAGTCAATATTGTAATTGATAGCGGAAGTGAACTGACCAAAATCTCAGAAAATTTATTCATGCAGTGTAATGCCAATGAGGAATTGGTCCAATTAGAAACAATGCTGCGGAAGTTACGAGACAAACAAGGTTAACTCCTTGGTGTCAAGGTCAAAAGATCGAAGGCAACTTCGTGATTATACCTAAACTAACTGTAAATTTGATTACACTGTTCGACATGGGTTCTATTTCTGATATGAAAGTATGTGCTTCTAGACCATTTTACCGTGGGAAATTCAAATATGTAAACAAAATATCGTTGTCAGGGATACTTTTGATGTAATATGTATATATATGTATATTCACAATTCATGGCAAACACAGAGACGTTATAGAGAAATACGGGTATGTTGCCGCATCCAGTAGTGATAGAACGTGATAATTTCTTGTGCAACAGCAGGTGGGAAGAATCAGACATCATTAGGTTATCTCCCGCCACACCTATGTCATTAAGACCACCTGAAACCTCTCATTAACTCGAATGGCGACAGCCGGTCGCTGCCTCAGCAGTAAAGCTTCATGCCTCCTAGGGGCAGGTGCATCGAGTTTACAGTGGTGTTAGCCGCAATTTGTGTCAGTCTTAACGAGTGGGTGTTTTGGCTGACAAGTAACTGTCTGTCATATTTCCGAGCACGGTTGAATTTTTTAGTTCCTGTGTGTAAACTGATTGAGCCTGGTGCTGAAGGTAAAACGACTGCTTGTTTTTACACCTCAGCGTTCCTCTAGTTCCCTACTATTAATTTAATACAGGTGTATTACCAAAATGGTATTTTTAAATTTGCAGAAATGCCACGTCGTCGTGGATGTCGATATAAGCCGGACAACTTCTGCTACATCTGTGGGAACTTCACTTTTGCCAGAAATAGGAAGAAACTTTCTTCAGTCATAAAGAAAGCATACAAACATTACTTTGGAGTAGAGGTACGAGACCAAGATAAAGAATGGGCACCACATTTCTGTTGTGCTACATGTTACTGCAAACTAACTCAGTGGTGGAAAGGTAAAGAGAATGTGGCGTTATTTGCTGTTCCCATCGTGTGGAGGGAGCCTAAGGACCATGTTACTGATTGTTATTTCCGTCTAACAAAAATTCAAGGTTTTACAAATAAAAAGTCGAAGAGGCACATTATTTACCCAGATCCGCCTTCAGAGAGAATGCCAGTGCAGCATTCTGACAACCTTCCAGTACCTTCAAGAGCTCGAGGTCAAATTCCGAGTGACAGTGAAATAAGTAGTACTGAAGAAATCACAGATGATGATTCTTTATATCACTGCACAAGTGAGTCATCGCCACATTTGTTAACACAGGCAGATTAAAATGATTTAGTACGTGATCTAGGACTAAGTAAACAAAATGCGCAGCTGCTTGGTTCAAGGTTACTAGAGTATAATCTCTTGCACCAAAGTGCTAAAATCAGTGTGTTCAGGCACAGAGAACATGCCTTTATTTCTTATTTTTCAAGTGACGAAGCACTGGCATTTTGCAATGACGTTGCTGGCCTGATGAATGTGCTGAACTTCACTTATATTTCACAGGAGTGAAGACATTTCATAGATGCATCGAAACCAAGTCTGAAGGGTGTTTTGCTCCATAACGTAAATAAAATACCCTCTATTCCAGTAGCTTACGCTAGTTTGACAAAAGAGAATTACGAATTCGTACAAAGGATGCTAAATTCATTAAAATACAATGAACACAAATGGAAAATATGTGCAGATTTCAGGGTAATTTCTATGGTACTGGGAATGCAACAGGGCTACACAAAGTAAGCCTGTTTTCTTTGCGAGTGGGATAGTCGAGACAGAAATTCTCACTACATGAAAAATAAATGGCCTAGGCGAAGATGGAAAGTTGGCGAAAAGAGTGTACAACGTGAAAGTCTGGTAGCTCCTGAATATATACTACTTCCACTGCTTCACATCAAACTTGGCCTGATGAAACAATTTGTGAAGGCCATGGATCCAACAGACTGTGGGTTTGCATATCTAGCTACCAAATTCCCCCGACTTTCAGCTGCAAAAATAAAGAAAGGTGTGTTTGTGGGCCCACAAATCAGGGAGCTGCAGAAAGATGCAAATTTTGAAGCATGTTTAACTGATAAAGAAAAAACCACATGGGACTGTTTCAAGATGGTGTCGGAAAACTTCCTCGGAAGAATGAGAGATACTAACTAAAAAGCAATGGTGAAGAATATGATCAAAGCATATCAGGATTTGGGATGCAATATGTCTTTGAAGGTACATATGATGGACTCTCATCTGGACTACTTCACAGAGAGTTGTAGTGACGTATCGGATGAACATGGGGAAAGATTCCATAAAGACATTTCTACCATAGAAAGGCGCTATGAAGGGAAGTGGGTACCTTCTATGTTAGCAGATTATTGCTGGAATATCATTCGAGAGAAGAAAGATTCACAATACAAGAGAAAAAAGTGATGTGCATTACAAGGCAGATACTCATTGTTTGTCAATTTTCTGTAATTTCTCATGTCGAATAAATGTTTCAAAGTGTATACACAAAGGTTACTGTGTTATATGTTAGATCCAACCCTCCATTAATGTGATGAACTTATAAAATCATAAAGATGTGCATTTGTTTGTCGAATTTCACCTCACGTTTGCTGCACTATATCAGAAACTGAAAGAGAAATAAAATTGCGATTACTCATAAACTATCCCTGCAGAAAAAAACCAAAAACAGTTTTCAATTCAGCACTCAAAATACAACTAGAATCACAATATTTTTCATCAGAAATAGAAATAAAGTTTTTTTTTGTAGAACAGTGTTATAGGTGCAGATTTTTTAAATGGGAGACAAGCGATAATAGATATGGGGAAATGTAGTGTAACATTTGGAAATGTCACACTTCTCTTTGAGCAAAACCTAAAATTAGAAGAAATACCACTCACAAACAAACGATTAAGAATGATGTGAGATAAAGAGGATGAAGATTTAGAATGGTATGCACAAAAGGGGGAATCACCTCAACTCATGTTAGAAGTCCATAAAGAAATTGCCAAAAAATTTCAAGAAGGTCAAGTAAATAATCAGCACAATATTTCAAGTTTATGTTGCAGAGAAGATCGTCAGGACAAAGAAGAATGAAGAGAGAGGAAGGTGGGAAAAGAAAGTAGCTTCAATAAAAATTAAAATAACACCAATAGTAGCATAGATTAAGGTGAAGGGATAAAGCGTAGATAGTCTAACAGCATGATATACTAAAATGCTATACACCACAACACAACACAAAAATAAAAAACGAATTTGAGGATTCTTGTAGAAGTTAAGACTCAAAAATCTTAGAATTGTAACATGGAAAGGGTGCCGAAATTTGAAAGGTTTTTAAGAAGATGTAAAGCAATGTAGGTACTAGACATATGTTAGATGATTATAAGTAAAACTTATTGTAAGAACCATTGTAAAAACTCCAGCAAGGACCAGATGCAATGACCCACAAGTTGCAATGTGAGAAGTATCAAGAAAGAAAAGGACGTAATTAGCAAGACATATTCCTACAAGGCAGAAGCGTTGAGAGAAGGGAAAGGACAGCGAGACCAACAGAGGGCCCTTGTAGCCAAAGTGAAAAGTAAATCTGCTGCTAAGCGGAACCCTGCTGGGACAGAACACAGAAGGCCAAGAGGGTCTTGGGACGCCCGGATTCAGTGGAGCACGCAAAAAAGAAACCGCCTGACGAGAAGACGCCTTGGGCAAGCCACCACTGGCAAAAAAATATGTGCAAAAGTCACAATTCTGCTACTAAACAGCACACCGATGCACGAAACTGAAGAAAACTTCCACAAAGTAAAAATGACACGTCCAAACAATTTATCAAACTGTTACTAAGAGGAGAACTTCAAAGTGACTAGTTATCAATAACTATTCCCATATCCGGCCAACAGAAGAACCAAGAATCAAGTAAGAAGCAGAGAAAAAGCAGGAAGAACAGAAGTTGAAGATTCGCAAAATTGAGACCAAGAAAGAAGATGGGTGAAGAATAGACGACATACCTTCCCAAAATCCTATTCTATTGTAAACTAGTCGTCTGCGAAGTATCACAACGAAAAACGACTGTTTTCAGCGACACATAACGATGGCTTTCACGCAAACAAAGCCAGTAAACCACGAGATTCTGCACTCACAGCGCCATTCCATTATGGGACCTCCACAACAGCAACACACCGTTGCAAAGCCAACAAGGAACGACGAATGAAGCTGTACATCAAATACTTGCCCACATCCATCTCGCTCAAGTCAATCACCTTCGTGCAAAAACATTCGCCAACCTTATGCTTAAATATTCATAGGATTGTGTGAATGAGTGAAATCAAATTATGTGATGTAGGAATCGTGCAAAAGAAATGTGTGGAAAACTAAATAAGTTAAGCACACCAGACAGCTAATAAACTACAAAATAACAGTCATTGACTATGGAATTAAGTAAATAATTGACTATCGATAAAAATAAGTCATTAGTTCTCAAATGAACAGTATATAATGAACAAAAGTAAAGCATAATAAAGACTAAAATTATATGCCACTTATTTTCTTCTCATAAAAATAAAAGAATAACTATATTTTACTAATTTTCTCCTTATAAAAACAAAGAATAAAAAATTATCTTGTTGGATGTTTTCCCTTTTTTTAACATTTGTACCAATTGTTAGGATAATATCACAATACTTGTCTATGTATATTTCTTTGTCAAACCAATTCTTGGAAATAATTCTTATTTGTTAGTGTAACAATGTTGAAATGAGTGTCCAGAAACAAAAACATTTCACTTGTGCATGATATTTATAAAATGTGGTACGAATAGATTTTACTTAATTACTACATTTATAAAAAAATATTTCTAAGAAAATCGGTGTGAAAGACTCCTCACTTTCGGTAACAAACTTCTTAAAAAACAAACTTCACGCTCAAATACAGAACAAAAATAATTAAAAATTAATAATAATAGTAATAGCATAAAAACATTCTTCTCTTGTCAATATAAACATATTTTTGATAATAATGTTTAAGAATATAAAAATATAAATTAGTAATACAAACTAGCATAGAACCAGAATAATTTGGCTGAACAGTAGGCAATCAAAATTTAGATAAAGGAATAATTTTTGACTGACTTAGACAACGATTCAATCATTGCCTAACTTCAGTGCAAAAATTAAGTTCGAAGATTGGTGATATGTAAGGTGTCAGGCAAATCCAACACCTTCCATGAAAACCCTGACATGATAAGCAAATCCAGCAGTATGTCACATATCTCCGAATAAATCGTGACATTAAATTAACCAAAGTAATAAGAGTAACGAGTGACCAAATGGAATACCACAGACTAACACAAGAATGCCTAAATGCATGTCATACCTTCCCACCATGAGACAGACATAGTACCGAGGGGAGAAAAGAGAACAGAAGCCGAGAGCAGAACCGTATTAAGGTAGAAAGCCCTACGATAAGGGACGGAAACCCACGTCGCCAGCCAACCGCCAGGACCACCCGCCAGCTCATGTTAAAAGATAGAGCCCTCCAGAAGAACAGTATAAATCTTATGATAACACTAATAGGGCGACATCAGCATCAAGGTTTAGCGTGAGACTTTTTCGCGTCTCTGTTACATTGCAAACGTTAAAAACAATGCCCCACCACGAAAAGTATACCGTTTCTCATTGGATAGACAGAATTTTTGTAGGTGGAGCTTAAGGATAACACTGAGACCCTGATTGGCCAGATGAAAACACAGCCAGATAGATTCTTTTAAACCAACTTCGGTAAGTTGAAGTAAGGAGAAGTTAGGAGTGAGTTGCTTCCGAGACGGCGAGCTGTATGGAGCTGTGCCGCCCGCCGCCCCCTGACACTGCCTAATGAACGACAAGGTAATGAAGGCAAGCGATGCCGCATAACAGTGCATAAAGCTTCATTCAGAACTGCAGAAGTCTTATCTGCTACACCCCCTTTTTGCGTAATACTAGTGTCGATCGTCAATTAAAGCTAATGGTATTCACATTTGCTACGTAAGTTAAAATCTGAGACGCGATGATTTTTCTGTTATATAATCATTTAGAAGCCACATCAGCCACTGTAATTTACGACAAGTTAAATAAGTAGTTAAAGATAATTGAGGGTCACAGTAGACCATTTTGATAGTTTTCTCTTTTATGAAACTTAACATAAATCTAGATTATAGATGTGATATGGCATAGGTCATCCTTCGATCCATTATAGAACTTGGAAACCCATTCAGGGAATATTCGTCCACATTTTTGTTGAACACAGTTGGTTCGTCGTGAGGCACAATTACAATTAAAAAGACGTTGTCTCTCATCTTGTTTTGGTTGTAGGGCATCACCACCCCAAGAACATTTCGTCAGGTGGGGAAAGAAAACACGAAATTTAGTGCAAAACATGAACTAGCCGTCTGAAGACGAAGCTATCGGTTCAAAACCGGTAACGGCACTGTTTAAATAAATAAATAGTATTTTAAATAGTGGCTGGTTGCTGTAATCTTATGTGTAAGAGTCAACCAATATCTTAATTACTTTCAGATGAGGGAAGTAATAAAAGTAAACGTTATAAAATTAAATAAAGAATTTAGAATGACAAGGATGTAGGGATAAGAAAATAACATTATGTACAAAGGACTGACAGAAACATATTTAAGCATAGTTGTAAGATTAATTATTTTTGGATCAATTACATGTAACAGGTGAGCGCATTGTACGTAATAAAGAGTATTATTTTACTGTTCTTCTATTCATTCTACTTTAATTCTACGATCCCATTTTGGTGCTTTTTTCTACGTCCTCTCTTTTATCACGATTACTATTTAATTTCTCTTTCATCGGTAATATTACCTTTTTCAGGATTTAGAATTTTATTTTAGAGCTGACTGCCTTCTAGGACTGTCATCTTCATTCTGCCTGTTTTAACTTTTGACTCTGTCACTATTTTGACGATCTATTGCAACCTGACTGGGAATGACAGGAGGTGCTGTACGCTCTACTTTTGCCAGTAAATGATACGAAAATAAGTAAGTTGACCTTTATATTTAGATTTGCTTCTAGCAGTTACGTTCTTTGTATATAATGTTACATTCTTCTACCTACATACTTTACATTCTAAATGTTTCATATATTTGCTATTAATTATAAATAAATATCTTTGTCTGTAGAGTGGATTTTTCACCCTGCATCGGGGTGAGCTGGAATGAAATTTCCTGGCAGATTGAAACTATGTGTCTGACCAGGTCCCTGATTCAAAGTTTGAGTCCTGGTCCTGCAGACAGTCTTAATGTGGCAGGAAGTTCATGTTGGTTTATGTTCGTGGAAACCTGAATGGTTCTGTCTTAGTTTTAGTACGAAAACCTCTCCGGAACGTTACATACCTCTGGTCGAATTTCAGTACATGCCGAAGGTTATAGGACTCACAGCACCGGATATGCATTCGGCGCACTGCATCATTTGAAAAAGAGGGAACACACTGCACGCTTCAAATCATCTAAAGAGCACGTTACTGACGTCATGGTTACAAATGTTGTTCCCAGAGTTTCCTTGCAAACAAATTGTAATGGCAAACAATCCTGTTGGCGGAACATCCACAACTGAGAATTATACCAGAGGTGGAAGGTATTGCTCCAGTTGTGTAGAACTCCGTGTTCCGCGCTCATAGGTTGCACACCGCGCCTAATACACACCCACCGCGGTGCTCGGGGATCTCAGCACCACGTTACGACACTTGAAGATGGGCGTATAAGAGCCCGAAACAGTTCGTGTGATAGTAAAAGAGCTTTACAACAGAACGGTATTTTCAACCTCTGCTAATTGTAACGGACTTGCGTTCATGACAGCAGCAGTTCCCATCCCATTTGAAAAAGATAGTCATCAAGTCGGTGGTCTCCAGTGTTTAGAATCCTTCTATCACTACTATTCCTAAGCAATGTTACATGGCTGCGTGTCGTACTTCAATCTTTTGAAGACCAGTTGGAAAGTCTACGTCGATAAATAAAATATCTGGTAACGTCATTCACAGTGTACACATGGTGAAATCCACGTGACCGCTAACTTTTGCCAGTCAATTGTCACTACTTTGACACAACTATTTGCGCTTACTCCATAAAACAGACTGACATGTTCAGACAATCTAACAACTATGACATACGTCGGTTGCGGAGGTCACATGTTACCAGCTTCACTCCATAGCTACCAGTGTTTTCATTGAATAGGTATCATTTTTCTTCCAGTAGGTTAGTCCATGCGGAGTATCAAAATCAGAATGATTTGAATTAAACTGTTATGTTAGAGAGAGAGAGAGAGAGAGAGAGAGAGAGAGAGAGAGATCTCCTACTTCCACCATCAGCGTCACTGTTGAGCACTAGATGCGTAAAATTAGAGATATAAGAGACCACGAGGTAGTGTATGCAATGGGGTATTATACACTCCTGGAAATTGAAATAAGAACACCGTGAATTCATTGTCCCAGGAAGGGGAAACTTTATTGACACATTCCTGGGGTCAGATACATCACATGATCACACTGACAGAACCACAGGCACATAGACACAGGCAACAGAGCATGCACAATGTCGGCACTAGTACAGTGTATATCCACCATTCGCAGCAATGCAGGCTGCTATTCTCCCATGGAGACGATCGTAGAGATGCTGGATGTAGTCCTGTGGAACGGCTTGCCATGCCATTTCCACCTGGCGTCTCAGTTGGACCAGCGATTGTGCTGGACGTGCAGACCGCGTGAGACGACGCTTCATCCAGTCCCAAACATGCTCAATGGGGGACAGATCCGGAGATCTTGCTGGCCAGGGTAGTTGACTTACACCTTCTAGAGCACGTTGGGTGGCACGGGATACATGCGGACGTGCATTGTCCTGTTGGAACAGCAAGTTCCCTTGTCGGTCTAGGAATGGTAGAACGATGGGTTCGATGACGGTTTGGATGTACCTTGCACTATTCAGTGTCCCCTCGACGATCACCAGTGGTGTACGGCCAGTGTAGGAGATCGCTCCCCACACCATGATGCCGGGTGTTGGCCCTGTGTGCCTCGGTCGTATGCAGTCCTGATTGTGGCGCTCACCTGCACGGCGCCAAACACGCGTACGACCATCATTGGCACCAAGGCAGAAGCGACTCTCATCGCTGAAGACGACACGTCTCCATTCGTCCCTCCATTCACGCCTGTCGCGACACCACTGGAGGCGGGCTGCACGATGTTGGGGCGTGAGCGGAAGACGGCCTAACGGTGTGCGGGACCGTAGCCCAGCTTCATGGAGACGGTTGCGAATGGTCCTCGCCGATACCCCAGGAGCAACAGTGTCCCTAATTTGCTGGGAAGTGGCGGTGCGGTCCCCTACGGCACTGCGTAGGATCCTACGGTCTTGGCGTGCATCCGTGCGTCGCTGCGGTCCGGTCCCAGGTCGACGGGCACGTGCACCTTCCGCCGACCACTGGCGACAACATCGATGTACTGTGGAGACCTCACGCCCCACGTGTTGAGCAATTCGGCGGTACGTCCACCCGGCCTCCCGCATGCCCACTATACGCCCTCGCTCAAAGTCCGTCAACTGCACATACGGTTCACGTCCACGCTGTCGCGGCATGCTACCTGTGTTAAAGACTGCGATGGAGCTCCGTATGCCACGGCAAACTGGCTGACACTGACGGCGGCGGTGCACAAATGCTGCGCAACTAGCGCCATTCGACGGCCAACACCGCGGTTCCTGGTGTGTCCGTTGTGCCGTGCGTGTGATCATTGCTTGTACAGCCCTCTCGCAGTGTCCGGAGCAAGTATGGTGGGTCTGACACACCGGTGTCAATGTGTTCTTTTTTCCATTTCCAGGAGTGTAGTTCACTTTATGACGGGTATGAGTGAATAGCTCCATGTGGGAAAACTAGGTGCCCAAAGCAGTTAAATGTGACGGTGCAACACTTTACTGACATATGTCACCACAGAGCGTCATCTATATTTACATTCTATACTTAGACCTACATAGACATACATTCTCCGCAAAGCACCGTAGGGTGCCATCTACCACTTCTAGTCATTTCCTTTGTTTTTTCTCTCGCAAACGGAGTGACGGAAAACGACTATTTGTTAGACTACGTAGGAACAGTTATCTCTTGGATGTTATCTGCATGCTCCTTATGTAATACGTACGTTGGTTGCAGCAGAATCGTTCTGCAGTCAGCCTCAAAAGCCGATTCTGTAAATTGTCTCGACAGTGTTTCTCGAAAAGAACCTCGCCGTCCCTCTGCTGATTCCTGTTTGCGTTCCCGAAATATTTCCGTTTTACTTGCGTGTTGTTCGAATCTGCCGGTAACAAATCTACCAGCCTACCTCTTTATTTATTTCGATGTCTTCCTTTAATTTGATCTGGTGCGGATCCCAAACACTCAAATAGAACTCAAGAATAAGTCGCATCATTGTCATATATTAGGTGCCCTTTACAGAAGAACCATACCACACTTTCCTAAAATTCTCACAATAAACCGACGTTGACATTTCGCTTTCTATACTACTGTACTTTCATGCATACTCATTCCATTTCAAATTGCTTCGAAACACCACGCCTACATGTTTAATCGACGTGACTCCGTACAGCAGCACACTACTAATATTACACCCGAACATTATGGGATTATTATTCCTACTCATCTGTATTGCGTAAGGAGCAAATCAACTAGAAACTGTCTCTAAATCATCTTCTATCCACCTACAGTCCCTCGACATCGACACCTTCCAATTCACCACAATATCATTGGCAAACAGCAGCACAATACCCCTTACCTGTTTGCCAGATCATTTAGTTATATAGAAAATAATAGCATCACTGTCACAC
Source organism: Schistocerca cancellata (assembly GCF_023864275.1). Lineage (NCBI taxonomy): Eukaryota > Metazoa > Arthropoda > Insecta > Orthoptera > Acrididae > Schistocerca > Schistocerca cancellata. The sequence goes on along the minus strand of NC_064628.1, from coordinate 112,960,373 downwards.
TTCTGACGGTACCCTTGTCAATGATCAACACTCGCCGCCGAGATCTAAGTCGCATCATGGATCATAACAAGCAAATGGTGAGCCATAAAGCAGCAAAACTTTGGATAATCGAATTAGAGCTTCCTACTTCCTCATCTGCACCGCTTCAGTAGGTGCGATGCAAGCCATCGAATGCAAGTGCTGAATACGCCCGTTCAGTTATTTCGAGGACACAATCCGCGATCAGTGTATAACGCTGCAGGGCAAGCGACGTTTCATGCCAAAAATTTGTCGTATTCAACATCTGCGCAGTAGGATTTTCGAACATGAAGTTACCTTACTTTTTAACTATAGGAAGAGTGGCATAGTTCCTCTTAGCCACCAAAGCTGAATTAAGTGCTTTCGCCCGCTCTATGGATACGGCAGTCGTGTCGTCCAACCTCTGGATACGGAACTTGTTTGATTGATTCCATCTTCAACGGCGGAACACATTAGCGTTGTGCTTGTGGCGTGGGAACGTCTATACGCCAATTTTTTTTTTAAAATGAAGACTCACAGTTTTGAAGTGAGATAGCAATTAATGATTTGATATGAAAAACATTTAAATGTTTATAGAATAACAAATCTCTCGTGCAAACCATGTGAAGCAATTAGATATTCCTTTTCCACTCACTGAAACCAAGCGTGATATTATTATAATTTAATTTCCTCTACTTCTATACGGACTTTTGCTTAATTTTTAGTATAAGCTTCTACAAACTTGTATTTAAATGGATTTTGATGGTAATACCAACACATAGTTTATGCTTTCTGGTTCTATTATCTGCGGGAAACATATATGTCTTCACATACAATTACATGGATACAGGAAGACCACATACCGATACTCCCAGTACTGGAAAAGGGCTCCTGGAGGGAATTCACTGCACATTGGTCACAACAATAACAAGACCAGCATACGATGAACTACACATGAGGTGCTGCACCAACCTTGCCAATAGCTTTGTTGTGTCAACTCTATATATATTCTCATGTAATACGGTAACAGGTGATCATTAGAAGAATCCACTGTGCAATCGCATGCATACATTTCCTTCTCATGCTGCAACGGTGACATGAAGTGTCCACTGTAAGCTTTCATGGTGCTGATAACAAAAACCTGTTACGTAAGTACGTATTCCAGTATCTGGGTTGCCCTTACACTACAACCGTCATGTAACGAGAGGAAGCTAACTGGAAACAGTGTTACATTAAGAAGAAGATTGGTTTGCAGGAAGTGGCACTGAAAATTCATCAACAATTTTCGTAACAAATTGCCACGGAATTTTGCCGATATTATGAAGATGGCACGCCACTGTGGGCTGTCGGTTGCTGGATCTGGCTGAGCAGGTTCCTGTTGGCGCCGGAGAAGCAATTTGCAAATGCTCGATGGATTTAGGTTTACGTCTTGCCACAGTCAAGCACAGGATGGCGGCAGCTTGGTCGAGGAATTCCGCTACCTCAGGTACTGTTGGCTCACATGATTGCTGATGGAATGCACCGTGGTCCGGCCATGGTCTTTGCGATGCAACCTCCTCCGCCAAGTGCGCTTCTCCATGCTCATCGCCAACCGGAAGAACCTTCGTGCTGTCGCTCCTCGGGCGCCTCTGCACGTTGCCGACGAGTGGTGGGCGGTTACATAGCGGGTAGTGATCCACTGCCCCTGTGCTGGTTGTGGGCGAGTCTGTAGTCTGGGCCGGTGCTGGCCCACTGTGGCGATGGATCCAGAATCTAACAGGTTCACAGTGGACTGCCCCAGTATAAATACGAATTGCGATTCTCGAGAAGCATCCCACATGGTGGCTGAGCAACACATCCCCCATGATGGACGAGCTGTGGTGCTGACAGAAGAGATTTTATTGTAAATGGCTTCAGTATGTACAATGATCAGCCACAACATTATGACCACCGACCTACTATCTATATAAACCTGCCAAGGCGACAGTAGCGTTACCTGGCGAGGAATTATTATTAGTCAAACCCACACACTCTGCATGTGGTATCAGTAAGCTTGCTGTCCACATGTAGAATGGGGAAATCGCGATCAATCTGAGTTTGACCGAAGGCAGATTGTGATCGCCCAGAAAGCTAGCCACTACCATTTCCAAAACTGCATGACTTATTGGATGTTCAAGGAGTGGGTGAGTGTCTGGCTGTGGTGATATCAAGGTGAAACAACGTCCAGATATCGTGTGGTTGAGCTGCCACCCCTCATTAAAGATGTTGGACTTCGTAGGCACGACAGTCGGCGAATTGTGAAGGAACTAACAGCAGACTTTAATGCTGAGCAGAGTACAAGTATGCCTGAAAAAACAATGCATGGAACACTCCTAATAAAGGGCCTCCACAGCCGACGACCAATACATGTGCCAATGTCAACACCACGACATTGGCAACTACTGGCAAAATGGGCACGTCAACGTCGACGCTGCACGTTGGTGCAATGGTAGAACGTTGTTTGGTCTGATGATTCCCGATACCTTATCATGATGCTGATAAGAGGGATTGAAACCTTAGTCTTCCAAGGAAACAGCGCCTTGACACATGTACTGCAGGATGGAGGCAAGCTGATGGCGACTACATTTTGCTCTGGGGAACATTCATGAGGGCATCCAGAGGTCCAATGGAGCTCGTGCAAGATACCATGGCTGCTAAGGAGTATCGTACATTGGTTGAAGACCACGTACACCTCTTCGTGACGATCATGTTTCCGATAGCATTGTTCAAAAATGGCTCTGAGCACTATGGGACTTAACTTCTATGGTCATCAGTCCCCTAGAACTTAGAACTACTTAAACCTAACTAACCTAAGGACATCACACACATCCATGCCCGAGGCAGGATTCGAACCTGCGACCGTAGCAGTCCCGCGGTTCCGGACTGCGCCCCTAGAACCACTAGACCACCGCGGCCGGCGATAGCAGTGTAATTTTTCAACAAGACAATGCGGTGTACCACAAGGCGAGGAGTGCGATGGAGTGGTTGGAGGAACACTGTGGCGAGTTCCAATTGATGTGTTGGGACCGCAACTCACCAGATCTGAACCCGGTCGAACACATCTGGGATGTAACTGACGTTAGCGTCGTCGTCCCCTTTCTACAATTTATGGGAATCAGGTGACTTGTGTGTGTGTATGTGGTGTCAGCTCCCTCCTGCGACCTACCAAGGCCTCGTTGCTCCCATACCACGACGCATCGCCGCTGTTATCCATGCCAAACGTGGCATACCGGCTATTAGGTAGGTGATCATAATGCTCCACTTGAACAGTGTGTACTCTTCATAGCTGCATGTGTTTAGCATGTCTAAGGATTTTGGTACATAAATTAAACACTTCGGCATCCGGCGCTGTGGAAAGACTTCTGACACCTTGCTATCTGAGTACCGCTGCGTTAACTGTTCCCACACAGTGTGGGGCTTACCTCCCTCACAGCTCTAATGGCTATCTTACGTCTTGCAAAGCACAATACCTGTGCTCATCTACGGCTGGTGATACTGCAAACATCTCTTAACTTCGTGCGTTCGTGACCAAATATCTTGAGTCAAGAAGTGTAATCATGTAATCGTAGGTCAAGATCCGACCGTATTTCTGTGATAACTACCTAGAAAGACTGTTGGAGAAATTTCAGTACCACCTATTGATGTTCAAGGAACAAACCCAGTTATGACATTACAATCTTACCTTAAAATACGGCTGTGGTGATCCCTTTCCACATTAACGTGAATGAGCTGTGGAGCATAAACTCATCAACATTATCCCTAACGCTGATGGTATAATATTGGTGTGGTTTTACAAACTTCACCCCATTTAAAGGTCGTTTGTAACTACACGTATGTATCACAATAAGAACCAAACTTTCGCAACTGAAATGGAATTGTAACTGTGGTTTAATCTATGCAGGAAGAAGAGAATTTCAAAACAGTTACCACTTACCATGATGGCACACCACTTTGCCTATTCATCGCAACACACATGGTAATTAAATTTTAACACCTCTAGAGTGGAACTGATTGTGAGTGCCGCCAAGTGTCCACTGGGGCCGAGAAAGATTTATACCCAGAAGGCACAGGCTCCTAGGTAAGCACATCTTACAAAGTGCCAGCCAGTCATAGGGTGGCCATCCCTCAACGATATCATCTTTTATGAATGTGTCATCCATGGCTGGCACCTTACGATCCAGCCACGAACTGCACAGCAAGTAGTCACGCTTTTCCAATCTCCCAAGGTACCTGCAACTCAAGCGCAGCTTATCACACCTGCGGTAGCCACTGTGGTAACCGGTGACGCCACATCTGCAGGATATAGTACTGCTGCCGCCAACACTAGGTACGTGATTATCAAGCACGACTACCCCTTATTCTTCGACCGGACGGCTTTATTCGACCCCGTCCAGCATTCTGAAATTGTGTTCGACATTAACTTTCAACATGCTCTGTTCGTCAGACTGAAGCACATGCCAGTCGGAACCAAGACATCGACATTGTAGCAGATACAGTCTTTGGCTAAGACCGTGTGTCCTTACTGTGACCGGCGGTGTACTCAAATTGTACGTTTGATAACTGTTATCGAGTAGTCCAGTTGTTAGACAGATCTTGACGATCTTCCTGTTGCATTCGTTCAGCTTTTGTTTATTTGCTATTCATACGAGAACGTTACAATGTAATCTGTGTTAGTTATAAAGCTGTGTTGTTCTTTGTTACCTGAGCACGTCTCTTTCCTTGTAGCATAAATCACCCGAACGGGCTATGTTACTGGCAACGATTTAAAGAAGAAGTGTCTTGTTATCAAGTAGTTCATCTTCCTCTCTTAGCTTATGTTCATGCACAGGGTGTTTACGTGCCTCTCTCTCTCCTTTCCTTGGCATTCTATTGCGGCTTTTTTGCTTCTGTGTGTAACCTGATTGAGTTTTGTGGCATTATGGCTCACTGGCTTATCTATCCGACGTTTCCCAATTACAATGTTAGTTTCTTCTTTCTTTCTTTTGAATTCTCCGTTCCTGCGATTGACACTGTAATTTACGGAAACTGTGTCCTCCATGATTCTGTGAGACATTGGTCTCATTTTTTTTCTTTCAGCTTGGCTGCTTCCTAGAAGGAGCTATAACTCCTACGAATTGTCCATTTACAGTGTCAGAAGTTTTACCATATCACCCAGGACATTGCTTACTTGACTCACAATGCTTCCCCATTTGCAAATGACGGAAAAGCACAGCACTTTCTGTGCGCCACCAGGCTACTTCAACCATACTTCATCTTTCCTGACACTCCGCCTGCACAGGACCCAGCTAGGCTGCCCCCATCCACTCCATAGTCCAACAACGCACTGGATTCACAGCCTACCTTCCTTGCTCCAGTGTGCTGCCTCCTTCATGTTCCTGTTTTTCCTGACGATTCTATCCTGAACTATCACCGTCGGTCCCATCAGTCTCTAGCACACCCTCCTCCAGCACTGCCTCCACTGATCCTACCTTTGCACTCCTTGCCCAACACCACTTGCCCTTGTACACCATGCCCTGATGCACCCTGTCCTGGTGTACCCTGCCCAGGTATCCCCCATCCTGACACCATCAGCTCATCTAGCGTCACGTGCATCAATACCACTAGCTGATGCACCTTAGGCCCCATGAGCTCCTTCACCTTTGGCTCCACAGAATCCTGCACCCTGGGCTCTGCCAGATCTTTCACAATGGGCTCCACCCGCTTCTTAACCATGAACTCTCCTGGCTTTTGTGCTGTGTGCCATGGGCTCCACTGGCTCTTTCACTATGGTGTCTGATAACTTCTGCACCACGGAATCTACTGGTTCCTGCTCCATGAAACGCACATAACATTCCAGGCGCCACATGCCCCAATGCGAACTGCCCCAATACCACCTGCCACAATTCCACCTTCCCCAGCTCCAACTACCCAAACACCAACTTGCCCAACGCCACCTGGTCTGCTTTCAACTACTCTGGCCACCTTCTCTTATGGCACCTTATCTGGCAGAAAGAGCTCTGGAGTCACCAGGCCCAGCACCACCTGTCTGTGGCCACTCGCTGTGGCGTTACCTGCTTCGGTGTCACATACCAAGCCTCCCCCCTCCTCCCCGCACCTCTGACAGCTCTGCAGCTGGCCCAATCCACCTGGACGCTCAAAAGCCAGTTTGTTCGACATTTCTCTCTATCGGAGGCCTCTCCTGTAAGCTAACTCTCTAGTCTTGGCACCCACCCACAACGTTGACGACTCTTACCTATTCAATTATGTGTAACTAACTTTTCTGCTTCCACTGATCATTATCGGTAAGCCGTTGCACCACTGATAGCTCGTGCCATCTCTCCTGGTATGATGGGGACAAGGCATGTCTTGCAGCCTCCTGTTGTTATTGTTCCTTGTTCCTGTGTCCGGCCAAGCGATTTGAGGAGCGAGTCGCTCCTATCAGATTTTGTAGTTTTCATCCGATAATTCTTATGGAGCTATGATTTAACTGTGAGTTTGAAATTATTAGGACTTTTTTGTATAACGTCAATAATCATGACTTACAAAACATGTTTCTTCCCTAGTATCTTATGCAGTAGATAGCCAAGTCGCTTTCTATAAATTGCTGGAACCGGCAAGTTAGTGTGACTCACCTGTAGCTCGTGTTTTTGTGGTTGTTACTTCCAAGTCAAGCCTGCGTTAACGTAGATGAGGTGCATCAACAAACCATCAGCGTCTTTCTTACGCTTTCCGTCCCGCACGATTCTTAAGTGTTTATCGCTTTCGCCTGGAGTGATCTGAAGCGGAATCTCGATTGGCCGCTGAACTTGTTTATTATCGTTAAATTTTCTGATTTTGTGAGAACTGAATCTGCTTAATTGTTAAGAACCATTCAAGAGGCAAGACGGCATAAAATATCTTTTTATATTTAAGACCACAGGTTTCAACAGACTACAATGTCATCTTCAATACATTTTGTTGTAAACGCGTTCATTTTACGCTGACGTCACGCACAAGATGTCAACTGGATAAAAAAGCCCGTTATAAAAGATCTGTCATCGCGAAAATATTAAAAAACGTAAAGCACCTTGTGCAACGGGCTCTGTCCATATACACGTCCCTCTCAGTTGCTTGCTGCATTTTTACGCAACGGTACGCAATAGCACAACTGTTTACATATAAAAAAAGTGCTGTCTTGGCTGTTGAATGGTCTTTACTTCACACATCAAAAGACGTTCTGGGAACTCCTGCAGACTGACTGTGAATATTGACTATGGATATTGTATCACAGACACAGTCCCATTGACTGCTCAGAGATGTCACTAAATCCACCCAAAAGATGTAAACAACCATACATGAGCAGCGCCTATTAGACGGAGAGGTCCGACAGCCAATCAGTTCCAGTCACACCACCAGGAAGAAGGTACACGCTTCATTTTGTCTGTAGTTCAACTATGCCTGGACGGCGAATACCGCAATTCGGTGGCGTCCGCATTGTTACTTTGTGCCAGGAAGGACTCTCAAAAGGGATGTGTCCAGGCATCTCGGAGTGAACCACAGCCATTTTGTTCGGTCATGGAGGAAATACAGAGAGACAGGAAATGTCGATGACATAGCTCGCTCTGGCCGCTACCTACGGATTATGGCTCCGAGGAAACCTGACAGCAACGCCACCATGTTAAATAATGCTTTTCGTGCACCCACAGGACGTCGTGTTACGACTCAAACTGTGCCCAACAGGCTGAATGATGCACAACTTCACTCCTGACGTCTACGGCGTGGTTCATCTTTCCAACCACGACATCATGCAGCGCGGTACAGATGGGCCCAACAACATGCCGAATGAACCTCTCAGAATTGGCATCTTGGTCCCTGCAACATGCCGAATGGACCGCTCAGAATTGGCATCATTTTCTCTTCACCGATGAGTGTCGCATATGCCTTCAACCAGAAATTCGTCGAAGATGTGTTTAGAGGCAACCCGGTCAGGCTGAACGCCTTAGATCCACTGTCCATCGAGTGCAGCGAGTGTCCTGCTGTTTCGGGGTGACATTATGTGGGACCGACGTACGCCGCTGGCGATCGTGGAAGGCGTTGTAACGGCTGTACGATACGTGAATGCCATCCTCCGACCGATACTGCAACCATATCGGTAGCATATTGGCGAGGTATTCGTCTTCATGGACGACAATTGGGGCCCCCATCGTGCACAGTGCACATCTGGAGAATGACTTACTTCAGGATAACGACATCGCTAGACTAGAGTGGCCAGTATGTTCTCCAGAAGTGAACCATATCGAACATGTCTGGGATAGATTGAAAAGGGCTGTTTTTGGACGACGTGACCCACAAATCACTCGGAGTGATCTACGCCGAATCGCCGTTGAGGAGTGGGACAATCTCGACCAACAGTGCCTTGATGAATTTGTGGTTGGTGTGCCACGACGAACACAGACATGCATCAACGCAAGAGGACGTGTTACTGGGTATTATAGGTGCTAGTGTGTACAGCAATTTGGAACACCACCTCTGAAGGTCTCGCTCTGTGGTGGTACAACATGCAATGTGTGGTTTTCAAGAGCAATAAAAAGGGCGGAAATCATGTTAATGTTGACCTCTATTCCAGTTTTCTGTACTGGTTCCGGAACTCTCGGAACCGACTTGATGCAAAAAATATTTTTATTATGTGTACAAATGTAAGTTGGGTGCGGGGGAGAGGGGGTGTTGTAATTTTAGCCACTCACCTTACTACCGTATACCGCCTTTTCCGAAATGTTTTGTCTACACTACCAGCGTATAATCTGATGACTTAAGTTTTACACGTTTCACTCGAAAATTGCGTCTCAGTTCATCAGTCGATAATGTTTGTCACTTGATGTGTGTTTCTTAAAAAATGGCTCTGAGCACAATGCGACTTAACTTCTGAGGTCATCAGTCGCCTAGAACTTAGAACTAATTAAACCTAACTAATCCAAGGACATCACACACATCCATGCCCGAGGCAGGATTCGAACCTGCGACCGTAGCGGTCACGCGGTTCCAGACTGAAGCGCCTTTAACCGCACGGCCACACCGGCCGGCGTGAGTTTCTTAGACAAGGAGTGTGGTGAGCAGCATCTTGGACCTGCCGTAAGTAATTTCGTCTCGGCACGTTCAGACCACACTGCCCGAAGAATAATAACAACTTTATTTTGGAACTCTTCCATTTGGTCCATGATTGCATAGAAAAACAACAATATCAGAATCTGAGTCCACCTTGATGATAAACACTTTGTTATTTGTTTACTTACTTATTTTCCCAAACTAGTTTCGGGGACAAATATCACCATCATCAGTAGATTTTTTAAATCTAAGACATGCAGAAAGTAGCATAATTAAACAAACACAGTAACACATTATTAAATTTTTACTGTTCGTTTTTTGAAATATAGTTTTCTATGGATTTTATACTACTTTACTTCTTGTATTTTATGTCATGTTTTTAAGAATTATTCTCGCTGTTTCCGGAATATTTTCTGTGCTTTCTTTCTCTTGCCGTTTTATCACAAAGTGTTCAGTAAAAATGTAATAATGTGTTACTGTGTTTGTGTAACTAAGCTATTTTCAGTATGGTTTATACTTAAACAGACCCACTGATATTGGTGATATTTGTCGCCGAAACTAGTTTGAGAAAATAAATAAGTAAACAAATAACAAAGTGTTTTGCATAAAGGCAGACTCAGTGTCTGACATTGTTGTTTTTCCGATGAGTAATGGTTACAATCAAACAGTCTTAATTGTTTTGTTCTCTCTTAATGAACTTCTTTTTAGGTGCCCCTGAATTATTTGTTGTATTTTAGACAAATAGATTTTAAAAATGTCTGTGAGCTGTCAGGTTTGAAGACTGTTTTCTTAGACCCTTCGAAGAGTTTGTTATGTAACCTCAATTGGTAAAATATTACCTTCCCTCTCTTATTGAAATTCGCTGTATATATTACAACAGTAACCAGTGGTATGCTAAATCTGTACATGTTTGAAAAGAAAATAACGTTTGTTGTATTTGTAAGCTTTAGTAGTTCACGTCCCATGAAAGAATTTTCGGAAATTTGAGAGCAAGTATTTGAATTAACACGAACCTTTTGTTATTTGATTGCACAGAAAAATTGGTAACATTGTTGATCGATTATCAGTATCAGTAATAGTTCTAAAACATTATATAGTTTTGCCTTAATTTGTCAAGGTCCTGTTGACCTAATTGGTAAAAATATTTTTCGTGAGGAGTGTAAACTAAAATTTTGATGTGAAAGTTGTTCCGTTCGTATTTGACCCATTTCTTCCACAGTTGTTGGGGCGGGTGATGGCGGAGCTTATTGGTCAGTTGAGCGTGGCCGTCGAGTACTGGATTGCTTCCCTGTCAGAGATAAGCAGATCTAGTTTCTTCGGTTTACTGCCATCGCACGCTCAGCTGTAACGCATCCAGCCGAAAAGTTCCCACTGTTTACGTAGAATTGAAGACTGGTTTCTGTAGTCACGGATTCCAAGTAAAAACCTGAGATTGATGAACTGCAGAACACAGTGACAATTCTCCAAACTAGTTTGAGTGCTTTAATGTTGCAGAAATCCAAGTAGCTGACAAGAATAACAGACAGAAGACTGGAAAAGAAAATTGAGGATGTACTAAATGACGATAAGTTTGGCTATAAAAAAGGTAAAAAGCGCCAGAGAGACGCAATTCTGATGTTGTGGTTGATAATGGACTAAAGAAAATTCAAGGCACGTTCATACGATTTCTTGATCTGCAAAAGCGTTTTAAAACGTAAAACGGTCCAAAATGTTCTAAATTCTTAGAAAAATAGGCGTAAGCTACAGAGAGAGACGAGTAATATACGTATAATATGTACAAGAGCCAAGAGGGTATAATAAGAGTGGACGACCAAGAACGAAGTGCTCAGATTAAAAAGAGTGTAAGACAGGTATGTAGTCTTTCGTCTCAACTGTACAATCAGTACATCGAAGAGGCAATGATGGAGATAAAAGAAAGGTTCAGGAGTAAAATTAAAATTCAAGGTGAGAGGATATCAATGATACGATTCGCTGATGACATTGTTATCCTGAGGGGAAGTGGAGAAGAATTACATGAACTGCTGAGTGAAATGAACAATATGGTGAGCACATAATATGGATTAAGAGTAAATGGAAGAAAAACGAAAGTAATGAGAAGTAGCAGAAATGGGAACTGAGAGAAACTTAACAACATGATTCATGGTCAAGTAGTAGATTAAGTTAAGGAATTCTGCTACCTAGGCAGCAAAATAACTAATGACGGACGGAGGAAGAAGGATATCAAAAGCAGACTAGCAGTGGCTAAAAGTGTGTTCCTGGTCAAAAGGAGTCCATTAGTATCAAACGTAGGTCATAATTTGAGAAAGAAATTTCTGATAATGTACGTTTGGAGCATAGCATTGTATGGTAACGAAACATGGACTGACTGTGGGAAAACGGGAACAGAAGAGAATCGACGCATTTGAGATGCGGTGCTATAGACGAATGTTGAAAATTAGGTGGACTGATAATGTAAGGAATGAGGAGGTACTGCGCAGAATCGGAGAGGGAAGGAATGTGTGGAAACACTGATAAGGAGAAAGAAAGGGAGGATAGGACGTAAGATATCCGGAATGAGTTCCGTGGTACTAGAGGGACCTGCACAGGGAAAAAAACTGTACAGGAAGGCAGAGTTTGGAATACATCCAGCAAGTAATTGAGGATGTAAGTTGCAAGTGCTACTCGGAGATGAAGAGGTTGGCACAGGAGAGGAATTAGTGGCGGGCTGCATCAAACCAGTCAGAAGACTGATGAAAGAAAAAGAAAGTGGGAGAATGAGCAGGGGCTTAGCGAATTGCAATTCCCCTTTGGTCACTGAAACCGAAACCGCTCCTCGCGGGCAGAAAAGTGGCGATAAAGAGAACCTGAAGTCCAGTTTTAATAAATCACCTGATCCCTTATTCGGTGTTGCATGGGACAGAATGCCGTGCTATGGATACTCGACAAGGGTTGTTTAAATTTTTATGTTTTACTATTACCTTAGAAGAACAAGTTAACAGTTTTAAGATGTCGTGAAAAACCCTTTTCCACGTGATATATCCTCTGTTTCAAGGTTGCTTGAAAAATTGTCAATAGGTTTTAGCGACGAAGTGCTGTTCAAGGGAATTGGGCGCCAAAGTGCTAACAGAAATCCTGCCTGCAAGGGTTAAGAGTGACCTCGTTAATCAACACTTTTTTCGTGTCCAGCATGATGACTTGATCGTAGCTGAGTACACTCGTAAAGCGGGCGCGGCAGCCATGGCCTTTGTCTTGACTTGGGTGAGCACAAAATTATTGCCACCTTTTTTGCAAGCGATTAATCCAGACTCTTGCTTGTCGAGAGTCCAACTATCTACACTCTTGTAGAGTGTGTTGAAAAAGCTGATTAAAGGAGAAGCTTAGAAGGCGTCTCCTCGATCTTAGGACAAATACATCTCAGGCGCGGTTTCCAGATGTTACGTATTGTTCCACCAAGGTAGATGTCATTGCTGTGGTCGACAGACTGGTTTTTCTTGCTAGAGCGAGCTCGATGGAAAAATACGTGGCGACAGGTGAAGCCATTAGGAGGGACGGCGCGGCACCTTTTTCACGTTGCCGAATCCATGTAAGAAAGGGCGACCCATAATCCTCATCCGTCTTTGTGCACGTACATCAGTCATAAGCTACTCTGTGTGCTATTAGAATTCCGGCAGCAGTCTTTCCTTAATGAGACGTAGGTGCAATTTTCCCAATTTAAAGTCCATGGGTAGAACCTGTAGAACTGCTAACCGTCAGGCTCTCTCGTTGATCAGATCCATGCGCATTCCTTGTCGCGTTGGTGAATTTTCTTGGTCCTCGGATGTGCTGGTGGCGGAGGGGTTAAGAAGCTATTTGTAATTTAATATGTAAAAAGGGTTTAATTTTGGATTATGCCTTTGAGAAATACTATTTTGGATTCCAGCCTGAGGAGAAATTCCGCTTGTGCCGCAATTATAGGAGGACAAGCCCATGTAATACTGATGAAGCCGAGGATCTCCCTCAGATGTTTCGCGGTTTTCCGAAGGTGTTGCCAGAAAAATGACGTGTGACCAAACGTATTGAATGTCGTATCTCACTTTCCGACCATTTTATAGTCAAATATCCTACTGGCTACCTCCGTCTGGGATGAAGATATTGCCGTATTCTGTTGTTTTATTGTAAGCAAAATCGATTTTCAGTCACTAAGTGACCATCCTCAGTGCTGTAATATCCAATTAAAATTGGTAGGCACTGGTATCAAGCTATAACCGCAAGCCTAGAGCGATCACAAAAACTGGGCGTTTATAGCTTGATACCAGTGCCTACCAATTTTAATTGTATATTACAGCACTGAGGATGGTCACTTGTTGTTGTTGTGGTCATCAGTCCTGAGACTGGTTTGATACAGCTCGCCATGCTACTCCATATAGTAAAGCTGCATGCCCTCGGGAAAATTACAGTTGTAGTTTCCCCTTGCTTTCAGCCGTTCGCAGTACCATCACAGCAAGGCCATTTTGGTTATTGTTACAAGGCCAGATCAGTCAATAATCCAGACTGATGTCCCTGCAACTACTGAAAAGGCTGCTGCCCCTCTTCAGGAACGACACGTTTGTCTGGCCTCTCAACAGATACCCCTCCATTGTGGTTGCAACTACGGTACGGCCATCTGTATCGCTGAGGCACGCAAGCCTCCCCACCAACAGCAAGGTCAATGGTTCATGGGGAAGGATGCTCACTTAGTGACTGAAAATCGATTTTGCTGACAATAAAACAACAAAATACGGCCAATGCTGATTTTCCTTCCAATTCTATTGCGTGATTTGATAGATAAATTGAGCGCTGAATGGGTTACAACTCCGCCTTTCTACCAGAGTGGCGGTTCTTCCAACGTAAGTCGATTCCGTGCTTCGAGATAGGAAGTTCAGGTAGCGGTATAACTACTTTGACGATGTCATCATTTACAGTGCCACAACATCCTCAATACTGAGCGTTAGCGACTGGTTTTGGAGCGTATGAGGCAAGCAGGGCAAACTGTCAAATCATAGCTGGTATTGCGATGTTGTTTCTTAGGCGTCTATTCGCTGCTGAGGGGTCAAGATTGATCCGTCTGGTTCCAGAGCTATTTATGGTTTTCATCCTGCTAAGAAAAGAGTAGCCTCTTTTACTGGAATGACTAATTTCTTCTGAAAATTCAGTATCAAATTCGGTGAGCTAGCCACTCCGTTAAACCTACTGCGAAAGAAGGAAGAGCTATTTGTCTGGACCGACGCATGCTGCGTTTGATGCGCTTAAGATCGCCTTGAGTAATGTTACTCTTCTGGCTATTCCTGACTTCAATCAACCCTTCGTGCTCAAATCTGACACCTCTATCTCAGGGGTTGCAGCGGATCCCTTGAGCTGATTGTTCGAAGAAGCGGACAGGTTTTCTCCCCAAAATGCCGAGGTAATGGAAGACCTTGTTAATTTAATGCTTACCAACGTTCCGGTATTGTTTGCTGACCTTCAGAAACAACAACACCAGGACACCAAACTGGGCCCCATTATGGAGCAAGTGACATCCAGTCAGAAAGTTCCAGGTACGAATTGTGTAAGGTCCTTCTCTGCCACCACGGGAACCATGATGAAGACCTTAAAATCTGCCTACCTGCAGCGCCTATTCCAGCTGTTTTCAAATATTATTATGATTCTTTTGTGGAGGTCACCTGGAGATACATAATACCATTCGCATGACCCGTGAGTTCCTAACCTAGTCCACCGTTTGTCATGATGCTAGAAAAATGGTTAGACGTGTCCGGAATGCAAGATGCCTACTTCGTATGCCGGTGGCATATCGGGTTGCTCCAGTTCACTGGAGCGGTGGTCGCCATGGAGCAACTTATGATTGATTATTTCTCTCCTCTTCCGTAGACACAAGGTGGACAACGCCCTATACTTACGGTGGTTGATTGTTTTACTCAGTTCGGTTGCTCCCCAGTAGTGGTATTACTGCCAGACAAAGCATTAGGCATATGAGTAAGATTTTCTCTTGGTTCGGTCTTCCGAAGGTCGTTTGCCATAATGCGCCTGCTTTCTCTTCACGAGAGTTTCAGAACTTCTGCTTCCTATCAGAAGTTAAACACGTCAGTGCAACACCTTGTTACCCACAACCTTCGTTCATGGAGCGGCTTAATCATAACTTAAAGCCCTCTCGAACTGTTTACCACTCCGAGGTTCAAACTAAATGGGATCTTTCTTAGCCTTTAATACTGGCAGACATGAGGTGCACAGAACTATCACCGCTTATCTAATGTTTGCCTATCCCCTCAATTCCCCTTCCTCAAACATTTCATAAATACATGATTTATTTGCCCCGAGTTGTCCTGAGTTAATCAAGGATAATTGGCCTAGAGCCAGGGAAAACATTCAGAGTGCCAAAACAATGGAAGCGGCGCGATACAACCAGGACCAACGTCCGCGGAACATTCAGGTTGGGGATTTAGCCTACGTGAGAAATTTTAGTGGTGCAGACTTCGCAAGTTAGGCGTCCAGAAAACTGTCACCCCACTTTGTGGGTCCTTCTGAGACACTGGAGTGCACACTGCACTCATGTTTAGACTCCGTAATGAATTGAGTGGGAATGGGTTTCGGGTGCAGTTAAGCCAAGTTAAGAGAGGTAGTATTAAATAAGTCTCCTATGTCTGCCCTGTCCCGCCCTTGCGGTTCCTGTTTAGGGCGGGGAGAGGCTGAGCTACTGCTCAACAGACAGCTCGCGCAACGTCTCCTGGAGCACAATCTTTGGCGTGACATGGGCGTGGTATGATCGCCGTGGGTGCCACTGAGGCAGTCGGTGAAGTAGCAAGGACAGCGCAGGTCTGCGGGGCAAAGGGCTGGATGTTTGCTCTGCTGCCCATGTGACTTCCAAGTTGGTCTTGCTGAACGTCTTCCGCACATGCGTGACGTGCACCAGAAACGAGAGTGGACCAATCATTCCTTTGGGTGACCACGTCTGGAGGCGAGCGGTGGGTTGTCGTCATCCACAAATCTCCTGTCGGCTCTAATTCTTACCACTGTTGGCCATCGCACAGCGGCTTTATATGCTTGGTGAGCTATTCCTAGTTCGCTGCTTTGATGCCGATACCATGCGGAATTCATACAGGCTACTCTTCTTTCCCGCTGTGAGCGTGATAATTATGACTGGTTCGCTTCCTGTAAGTGTTTATGTCCTGCTGCTTCTACATCGGCGTCGGTTCAGCCTCCTGTTCTAGTTGTTGTTCGTTGTTCCTGTGTCTGTCCAGGCGATTTGACGAGCGCGTTGCTCGTATAAAAAATAGTAATTTACATTTGGTAACTGTCGCAGATTTGTGATTTGATTATGTGCTTTAAATTATTGGGTACATGTAAATTTCTTACATGTATAATGTCATTAACCATGACCCATAAAACATACATGAAGTCTTCACGGGTTGTCAGCCGAGTAGCATCGTCGTCTTAGCAACGTTTCGATGAAATGCGTCTACATCATGTTCAGGCGAGACGCATTCCATCGAAACGTTGCTACGAGACGACGATGCTACTCGGTTGACAACCCGTGAAGACTTCATACATGAAATTCGCCGAGAAAGCCTACACTCGCAGGTAACCTCTAAAACAGTTTTCTTGCTTAGTATCTTTTGAACTAAAACGCCAAGTTGTATTCTTTAATGTTTTGGAGCCTCCAAGCTTGTGCGCCTCACCAAGGCGAATAACAGCTTGTAGATTGGCGGGCTATGCTTCCGAGCCAAACTTGTGTTTATGCAGGTGTGGTTCACCAGCCAATAGTTCGTGTCTTCCATACACATAGGTTTTTCGTCCTGTGCCATGGTTAACTATTTACCGTTTCCCCCTCGTGGCGTGATTACAAGCTGAAACTCGGTTGACCGCTGAACTTCTTTAACATCAGGTGTAAGTGGGGAGCGGGGAGGGGCGGGGAATATTTGCTAGTTACCTCATTTTTTAGAAATGTTTTGTTAACGCTGCCAGCGTATAAACTGATGGCTTAAGGTTTACTCATTTTACGTAAAAATTACTTCTCTGTTCGTGAGGCTATCATTGTATGTTTATGCTGTTTGTTCCCTTGTGCGTGTTCCCATTATTTTTTTAGAAAAGGAATGTGGTGAGCAGCATATTGCACTTGTCCTAAGTAATTTCGGGTCCGTTCGTCCAGCTCGATTTCCCCGATGTGTGGTGGATTCATGTCAAACAACATTAATTATTTTGCTTTCTTTTAATGAACATCTTTTCAGATACTCGAATTATTTGTTGTATTTTAGTCAATCTTACTCTATAAATGTCTGTGCTTGGCCTGTTATGAAACTTTAATTGGTGAAATATTGTCTTGTTTCTCTTACTGAAATTCGCTGTAAATATTTCGAATATAGTAACCGGTGTCGCGCCAAATTTTTGTATTTTTGGAAAGAGAATAACAGTTTCTGTATATTCTAACTATAATAAGTATTTGAATTAACGTATTTATTTGATCTCACTGAAATATTTCATAAAACTGTTAATCGAGTATTAGTAGTTCTTCTTAAATTTTTGTGTAGTTCTGTCTTAGTATGTCAAGGTGCTTTTGACTTAATACGTAAAGAAGTTTTTCCTGACGAGTGTAAATTATAAATCTTGACACAAAAGATGTTCTATCCTCATTTGACTCTGTCCTTCTACTCCCAGGCGACCTTGCACGAGTAGTATATACCGCCTGACTCGTTTTTCCAGGTCTACTGCTCTCCTTGTTTGTCTCCCTGTCTGCCCAGCGTCTGTTCTGCCCTCGACGCTGCTTTTGCCTTCTGCCAGAAGTCCTCAGTCATAGCCAGTTTTCCTGATGAGTGTGGCTCAAGAACCTGGGCTCCGCCATCGCTGTCAACAAGGTACCTGGCAAACTCCGTTGATGTAAAGTTACGCCATCGTTTCCTGACCCGGTTGCCAACGTGTCCTCTCTGACCTTGCATCCTGGCAACCACCATACATTCGGATATATATCTCCCACTGGCTGCCGGCGCCCTGCTGCCATCCTACGAGCCACATGGCACGTCTTGTGTCCCCTGGGTTGGTCCCAGCTACGCTCTTGTCTCAGCACTGTCAGCTAATCGCGCATTCGCATTTGTCCCATGCAATCCCAAGCTGTCTGTTTCATAACGTTGTCTGAACGTTCTGTGCGTTGGAATCAAGTTGAACAGTCGAATCATAAAACCACCATCTTAATCTTATCTGAAACATCTTTGACTGAGTTACTGAGATAGTACACCCTAACAAAAAAAAAGAGACACACCACAAAAGAATAATGGAAATGGGACAGAAATAAGTAGATATGATGTATTTCTACTGACAAACAAATGAATACAATTATAGAAAATTTCGATAATTTATTCAAGGAAAAGAGTGCCACAAACTGAGCAAGTCAGTTACTCGTTGGTCCACCTCTGGTCCTTACACAAGAAGTGATTCGTCTTGGCACTGACGACAAATTTGTTGGGTGTCCTCCTGTGGGACATCGTGCCAAATTCTGTCCCATTGTCGCATTAGTCCGTCAGAATAACTAGTTGGTTGGAGTGCCCTAGCAATGAACCTGCAAACTTTCTCAATTTGGGCCACCTTGCTGATCAAGGTAGGATATGGCAAGAACGAATGACTAGAAACTCACGCCGCGTGCAGGCAGGCAATATCTGGCTGAAATATAAGCCCAGGGAGGCTTGAATTGACAGGCAACGTAATACGGCGTATAATATCGTAGACGTACTGCTGAGCTGCAAGGATACCACTGTCAACAACCGAAGGGATCCTGCTGTGAAATTAAATGGCATACCAGACCGTGACTCCTGGTTGTTGGGACTTATGGCGGGCGGCTGTCTCTTTGGTCTCCCACTGCTGCCTAGGGCGCCTAATAGACACGTCTTCACTGGCCGTTGGGGCTCAGTTCAAAGCGGGACTTAACAGTGAGAATAATTTTAGTCCAATCAGCGTGATTAGAGACTTCAGACTTGTCTGGAGACATCCCAGACAGGATGGAATACCACCGCGAGTGTCGTCCACCATTCGGCCCGACGACCAGCAGTAATGGTCAGGGGCGCCACTTCTTTTCATAGCAGGACCCCTTTGAATGTCATCCGCGGCATTCTTACAGCACAGGCCATCTTTCGTGCATGTGTGGTGTTTTAGAGCTCGAAGCGGTACCGCTCGCTCTCGGCACCAAGCCTGTCTAAGAACAAGCAGGAGGAATTTCTTTTAATTTATTTGTAATTCTTGCACTGTAGAATTACGGCTTTCAGTTGCTGAAATCAGATTGTATGATGATCATATCACGGATATAATTCTCCTTGTGACGCTTCCTAAGCCACCTGTCCTCAGTGCTATCAAGTTCCTCTTGGATGTCAAATTTTTGAGATATATATCTGATCAGTATGTGAACTATAAGGGGAAGTTTGTCGATGATGGCTTTTCGTATCTTCATACCACGATGCATCGTCATTCCAGCGTGAAATTATAATATACTCTGTTAGGAAGGTGTTCAAAAATTCAAATCGTTCTAGGCACTATGGGACTTAACATCTGAGGTCATCAGTCCCCTTTTCTTTCGTTTCCATTTTGTCCACAAAGTTGGAATCTCTCATTAGTTTTCTAATGTCTGGTCCGACAAAGATTCCTCCCTTTAGCCTTGCCTCGGATAAACCAAGACACTGTCCACAAAGTTATCTGAAAGAGTGCCCTACTTTTGGCAATGCCTTAACAAATTGTTTCATTAGCCCCAACTTACTCGTAATGTGAAGTGGTGGAAGTAACACCTTTTTGGGATCCACAAGGCTTTTCCTCCCAACATTTTTAATCCCTAATTGTAGGGTTTTTCTCAAAGGCCAAGCTTTTTTTATGTAGTGTGGCTTTCGGTCTCTACTGCCCTATTCACAGAGAAAGCAAGGGAACATTGTACAGTCACTTTGTTGACCAAGCAGCATTGAAATCACTTTTAAAACATCACATAGTGTCCATTTGTGATCTGAATAGCAAAGTTTGCTTAAAACCTGTTCAAGGTTTTTGTAACAATCTTTTAAGCGAACCGTGTGTCCAACTGGTATAGAAGCATATTTATTGCCTTTGTGTAGAAGTACTGATTTAAGACTTCTTTTTGAAGAATCAATAAAAAGTCTCCACTCGTAAAGTGCATATTCTGTTTTAGAACATGCCATAAGTTCAGGAATATCACTACAAAACACCAGGTAACTTCTTGAGAGAAAAAGATACAAACTCCATTTCCTTCCATCCATACCAAGAAAAGGATGTACCCAAAGCCAACATATGTTTATCTTTCAATCTAGATCCTAAAACCTCTGCCGATTCTTTAGAAAGGCCTAGGTCTCCAACTAAATCTTTCGGTTCAGATTGTGAGAATGGAATGGGATCGGTTGTGCCAGGATCGTAGCAAAATCTGTCTTCTTTACTATCACTTTGCTCAGCCAATGGCTCGTGATCATCTATATCATCCAAAGAAACTGGAGGAGAGGGTATTGGTACTTCAGCTCCATGAGGAACAGAGCGAATGGCTGATTGAATGTTAGGGTAAGAAATATCCCTTTTGTTTTTTCAAATTGAAACCTTGTACGTTGCAAGAACAAAAACAGCAGTCATCACTATGATTTATGGGCTCTCTCCAAACCATCTGTATTCCAGAAAGTAAGGACTGCTTTTTACGTTGAAACCATTGCTCAGTTCTTCAACACACACTGAACAATCTTTGTGTGGGGCCCAAGGCTTACCTTGATCGCCTAACTTTATACCAAAATAGGCGAAATGTACTTTTTCAACAAAATCGGAAATGTTTCTTTGTTGCCTTTTAACGTATAGTTACAACAAATGTAGCGGAAGCAATCTGGCGAGTTTATACATCCTCTGGTAGCCATTGTCCTTTGTCCATAAAACAACTTCACAACAGAAGAAAACAGTCGCTACTTTAAAGCACTAATAACAACAACACGTGAACAGCACAGACTGAAATGGGTACTGTGGACTGAAGGACAATTGCAGAAGCTCATTGCTTGGTGATGTCGGGGGTAGGGGCAGCGCGACGGACAGCCACTGACTTGCAAATACTGCTGGTTTCTCCTAATTACTCTTTATTTTACGTATATCTAGTATAAAAACGGTTAAATAACGGTTTATGGAGATACTAAAAATCAAAATTCAAACTCACAAAAGTGCTGAAATATCGAAAAAAGCTAAAACTGGACAAACAGTTTGTGAAATAACTGTACGTGATAGAATTTTTTCACTATTTTTCCCAAAATCAGCGTTGAAAACACTATGTAAATCACTTAGTAAATTTCAAATATTTTTTATGTTCCAGACCTGTGTATTATTCTGCTAGGCACTTTCTTGACACGTCAAAGTTTTGTGTGGAGTACAATCATTTGCATTTTCTTACACTTCACTCAACATTCTAATACATGAATATTTTTCTGGATGTATTCTCTTTTGCTTCAGAATTGAATGTTGTGGCTCGGATGTAGCAAAATCAGCTGAGTTTTTTTCTTCTGTGTTGGGAAACAGTTTTACAGTTTTGAAGTTTGGAAAGTCACTGATTTAGGTGGAAGTGTAGTGAGCAAAACTTCAAGTTTTTGAATAGATGTACGATGTCTTTTTGCAAGAAGATAGGTCTTCTGCTGTTTACTAGGCGTACTTTGTTCTTAAAAGAAAACTACATTCTGCAGTAACTATATGCAGGTTACAAGAGAATCGTAACTAAACTGTCCTGCAGTTTACCGTTTCATACCTACGAAGGTACTTAGGTTGCTAAAGAAAGACAAATGTGGTATCATTTCTTAATTACTGCCGATTTTAAGGCACTACATAAGCTCCCTATTTTGAACACTTTTCGTACTCATCCGATATGCGTTCAGAACAATAGTTTTCTGTCCGCTTGGAGCGCTGCTGTCGATCTATCTAACAACACGAGGGTGTACGTGTTGGACTGTGATTAGTCATCCACTCATAAGGCAACCTATGGTAGCCAAAGAAGAAGGATGACTATAGACTCTTAAGCATGCTTTACTAGCACATTTGCACAAGTTCGCTTGCACGATTTTGCTGAAGAGTGGGTAGGATAAATTTGCTTAAGGATCACGCTTGTACAGACAACTTGATGTTTGATCGCATTTCAGTTATGCATGCTTGTGCAAGCATTCAAGCGGGGTCCATGCTTGAACGTGTATACCAACAGTAAGGAGGCTTGTACACGCATTCATCGAGTTTTGAGTCAGTCTGTGCAGTGGGAATGTCTTCTGTTTCCGTTTGTTGTCGTTCCATAACGCTGTCGGAACTACGAAACGTTAACAGTGACGTCTTAGAGGAATTCATGGTTGTGGAACATGAAATGCAAGGATTATCACGATAAAACGAGATAGATGCAGCCTGTCGTACACTTCTTGTGAAGTACGAGGACTTAGTTCAGACAGAAACTATAAGATAAATTTATTAAGAACTGGTCAGAGAAGAGGAAAAAAGAGAAAGTCGTTTTAAATGAGGGGCTGATGGTTAGAATGTACAAACCTGTGTTGAGGTATTTCGACTTGTTTCACTTTTTAAACGAGCAGGAGACTGGAAAATGCTCTTTTAGTAATTTAGAAGGAACACAGGGGCAAGGTTGTCAGTAATATTTACATACTGTTAGAATTAACGTATTTGCCTTTATTTGTTTACGCAATATTTCAGTAGACATTGCTTTTTTACATATTTTTCACAATGTAAATGCACAAACTTTGTTCCCAAGGAACTTGTCCTCCATTTACCAAATAGTTCATGAACTGCTCTCTCGCATATTTTGCATCGAGTGGAATATTAACAGCACAATTTTGCAATGGTAGCATATTAGAATCCATTGATGGGAAGGCATCATGGAATGTAACGTATTCTATCTTCTATCTATCTATGTTCTATCTACGCTATCGGAGGAATCACATGGAAAATGGGTGCGACCAATGGTGGTCATTAAATAATTGTGTAAAGCAACTGTCGCTTTCACCACCTTATCAATACGAAAGACTTACAAATTTATAGCTTTGTGAAAAGTCCTAAAGCGTGCTGTTAACATCCCAAAAAGTTTTCAATAATGCGCAGAGCTCTGCATAACTTGTAGTCGTAGTTTTTTTTTTTTCATAGAGTTCAAATGACTCTGTCGGAGAGGTTTCAGTATATCAGTCCTCACAGGAAACGAATAGTCGTCTATAAATACATAGGGCCGCTTTCATGTACTGTTTGCTACCATTTTTTCTCTTTTGGAATGTGCAGTGTTTTATTTTGTAATCTTCTAAAAATTTCAGTTTTCCGAAGAATACCCCCATACGATATTCCACCATTTGCGCCAAAATCAAGCAGAATAAATCTGTAATTAATATCTGATACGCCATACCTTGTTAAAACAAAATATCCAACTTTCTGCTGGAGGAACAATCTCTATATGCTTTCCGTCAATCCAGCCAAGATAGTGTGCAAAATTCCACCTCTTATTAAAATCATATGCATTAGTGGTCAAGTCATATTCAGTTTTAGAAACCTGAGATATAAATAATTCTAATATTAGCCGTGTTACCCAAAAATTATATATGAAAATCATTTGTAAAGTATGGTATCTTATTGGTACATCTATTACTTGCTAGTCTGTATTTTCAGTATTTAGGAGTGTTGTATTTTATTTGCAGAATGAATCTGCTGAATATCTGGTTTACATCCTATTGGTTAGAGCCAGATAGTCCAATATATTTTCAGTCACAGGAATCTGAGATGTAAAATTTGTCTGGTAGGATTACGACTGCAAAGAGCCTCCAGAAGAAACAGCAACGAAAACTAAAAAAAAGGCGACTCACAACTAAAAGAGGTATCACAGTTATAGCCTTGGTGCTAGGAACTATAAATGAACATTTTAGAGGAAAGAGAGATTAAAAAGAAGACAGACACGAAGTTTTTGTGAAGTCAGTAGCTGCCAAAAAGAGGGATATTTCTAACACACAGCACAGACTGATGGCAGAAAAATTATTAAGCGACGCATTAGACATGGCGGAAATGGGGCAGTTGAAGCCAATGCACACTTTATGTGATGTAAGTGCAACATCTAATGTGTACCGTGCAAGAGTTGGAAATGTGGGCAACAGTGACTCCCATGAGTCCCTTGCATCCCCTATCACAGATTTTCGTTAATAGTATACTTTTATGGCTTTGTTCACAATCAGATTCGTAATAATAGATTATTATTGTTGGCATTACATGTCTTTCAGTAAATATAAATTACTTAAATTTGTAGAATGCTTTTTTCTTTTAACCAAGTGTCCATCACCATTTTAAAGTCATTTGTATGCAATGTCATTGTGCTGTATGGTACAGTCAACTGGGGTAACGTTTTACGTGGTTGGTTAGTGAGTCCTTGTGAAAGTGAAAATGCATGCTAATTAGGCCCAATTAAAGTAAAATTTCAATTTCAATACTCTTACATTCACTGTCATTCAGGTTAACTTTATAGTTGCATTAAAATACACTGTGTTTTTCCTATGTCAGATACAGTTGCAGATTATCTTTGAAATATCAGACAACTGGTATTAAATGGAATAACGCTGAGGCAGTTGTATTAGAAATGACACACTGAAAGTAAAAGAGCAAAATAACTTACAGTTGCAATTCCCTTTTCATGTTTGGAAACGGGAAGGTACCTGAGGTATCATGTTTGCATAATAATGTGTGATTAGTATGAATGTTCCCTGCCGACTGCGTGTTGTCGCAGTATATCACTTTATTCAACATAATATGCGATATTAAACTATATTGATTTGGAGTCTGTTAGGTATCAGTTTAATTACCTCTAGTCCATGCTTACATAAGATACGCAGTGTGCAGAATTGGGCAGAAGTGTATTAAAACAAGTATTACGAGAAAGAAATAGTCGAAACTTTTAACCTCATATTCTTCCAAATGTTAGTAATCATTATAAGTACATTGTTCGTTTGAAAATTTTCATTTTATTTTTATCGTCAGATTCCCAATACTAATGTAGTATCGTATGTCAGTTACGTTGTTGAGTGCGTGGCAGCATAGTAATTACCTAACCATTTCCTTGTCACGTAATATTATTTAATGAATTCAATATGCTGATTACTTTGAGAAATCTTTTATTACCTACAGTTAAGAATTCGTTGCTAATTTTTTTTTTCAGCGTAGACAATGAACGCTTAAGGTTCGTACTCCATGTGTCTTTGCGACGTAAGGATTTCAGTGCTCAGTTAAATTCTTCCCGCGGTATACTATCGCCCATCCACTCTTTATATTGTCCTTCATTCCATTCCATTACATTTATTGAAATTTCTTCCGTTTTATAGCCTTACAGCCTTCCCTTCTATTCTTAGTAATGGATTCCCTTCTCTTCTTTGGGTGTTCAAATAGCTATGTGCTTATCCTACCTCCAGGTGTTTCTCGTATAATTCTCGTTCTTGGTTTCTTCTCTCTTTCCTAAAGTCATTCGAGCTTCTACAACTTTGCATTTTTCCTATAGCTATTCCTCCTTTTCTCCTATCTTCATTTAAACTTCATATCTCCTGTTGTAGCCGAAAGTTTCATAAAAAAGTACTGCGCAGATTTTATTGTGAAATTTTGGCCGAAAAAATCATTTGTAATTCGCGTAACGAATCAGTGACCGTGTTAAAGTCATGCAGAACTACCTTAATCAGAAATATCACAATCTATTGTCAATATCTTGCGATATTTCTCATGAAACTGTTGTGGAAAAATTACTATACTGCAGGGCAGGAAGACACGTTCCTTTTATTCCCTCTGGTAAGCTAACGACTACTCGCAGATCACTATTATTAGACTGGTTGTAGCCGGTACTACAATAGAGAAACTACATAAAATTATCTCCCCCAAAATATATACACAACACATGTAAACTTAAAACAATGAAAGTTAGCTTACAGGTATTTTCTTATAAATTAGGTGTGTTAATTGAGCACATGTACCTACAAAGTTGCGTCACAACGATGATTTGCACACTTTGCAGCAATGTAGCAGGAAAGGAACACAGCAATCAGGAGAAAACACAGAATAATATTTATTTAAGAATTTTTGCAACGACAAATACACTTAATTCACCTGCTCGCATATATACAGCACTCCAGGCATAAAACCAAAATTCAGAATGAATGATATCAACTACGTAAATGTTGTGTGATTATTTAGAAAGAAACTTTATTTCGAAGGTGTAATGCAACTTGATACTGTTTAATACTTTTGGGCCATGAAATATGTAAACTGTTTTCTAATGTCTGATTTTTTTATGACAAGTAACCCACTTACTAGGACAATAAAAGCTCGTGTTCTTTACCACTTTTAAAAACACAGGAAAAGTTTTCAGGTGTGGACACAATAATTCACAAGGAACCACGAAGTTAACGTTCACTGTAATCACTGTATTTTGAGATCAAACATATACACTCCTGGAAATGGAAAAAAGAACACGTTGACACCGGTGTGTCAGACCCACCATACTTGCTCCGGACACTGCGAGAGGGCTGTACAAGCAATGATCACACGCACGGCACAGCGGACACACCAGGAACCGCGGTGTTGGCCGTCGAATGGCGCTAGCTGCGCAGCATTTGTGCACCGCCGCCGTCAGTGTCAGCCAGTTTGCCGTGGCATACGGAGCTCCATCGCAGTCTTTAACACTGGTAGCATGCCGCGACAGCGTGGACGTGAACCGTATGTGCAGTTGACGGACTTTGAGCGAGGGCGTATAGTGGGCATGCGGGAGGCCGGGTGGACGTACCGCCAAATTGCTCAACACGTGGGGCGTGAGGTCTCCACAGTACATCGATGTTGTCGCCAGTGGTCGGCGGAAGGTGCACGTGCCCGTCGACCTGGGACCGGACCGCAGCGACGCACGCCAAGACCGTAGGATCCTACGCAGTGCCGTAGGGGACCACACCGCCACTTCCCAGCAAATTAGGGACACTGTTGCTCCTGGGGTATCGGCGAGGTCCATTCGCAACCGTCTCCATGAAGCTGGGCTACGGTCCCGCACACCGTTAGGCCGTCTTCCGCTCACGCCCCAACATCGTGCAGCCCGCCTCCAGTGGTGTCGCGACAGGCGTGAATGGAGGGACGAATGGAGACGTGTCGTCTTCAGCGATGAGAGTCGCTTCTGCCTTGGTGCCAATGATGGTCGTATGCGTGTTTGGCGCCGTGCAGGTGAGCGCCACAATCAGGACTGCATACGACCGAGGCACACAGGGCCAATACCCGGCATCACGGTGTGGGGAGCGATCTCCTACACTGGCCGTACACCACTGGTGATCGTCGAGGGGACACTGAATAGTGCACGGTACATCCAAACCGTCATCGAACCCTTCGTTCTACCATTCCTAGACCGGCAAGGGAACTTGCTGTTCCAACAGGACAATGCACGTCCGCATGTATCCCGTGCCACCCAACGTGCTCTAGAAGGTGTAAGTCAACTACCCTGGCCAGCAAGATCTCCGGATCTGTCCCCCATTGAGCATGTTTGGGACTGGATGAAGCGTCGTCTCACGCGGTCTGCACGTCCAGCACGAACGCTGGTCCAACTGAGGCGCCAGGTGGAAATGGCATGGCCAGCTGTTCCACAGGACTACATCCAGCATCTCTACGATCGTCTCCATGGGAGAATAGCAGCCTGCATTGCTGCGAAAGGTGGATATACACTGTACTAGTGCCGACATTGTGCATGCTCTGTTGCCTGTGTCTATGTGCCTGTGGTTCTGTCAGTGTGATCATGTGATGTATCTGACCCCAGGAATGTGTCAATAAAGTTTCCCCTTCCTGGGACAATGATTCACGGTGTTCTTATTTCAATTTCCAGGAGTGTATGAAGTGACTGAGAGGATCAATTTATAAAGTACAGTACTAAGTAAACTACAGCAGACTGTGGTGTACTACTGTAGGTCGTAACAAATATTGCCAGTGTTTTCAATTTTGTCACCAAGCGAATCTTCAGCCTCTAGTCGTTCTGGATTTTTTGCTATAATGGTACGAGCATCTCCCACACACATGCTACCCTTTTGGTATTTTTCATTCGTGAATTTCAAGTACGAAGTAATATGTCCACTTACATTGCAGTCTAGTGCAGGAACTTTCTCTGTTGTGGCATACCTCAAATCGTCGAACATTTGCTGGTAAATGTTCTTGAAAACGGTTTAGTTTCTTTCGATATTTTCATTAGTGTCAAATACAGGCTATGTACTAAGTAATTTCTAAATATGTTATTTTACAGCCGGCAGGAGTGGCCGAGCGGTTCTAGGCGCTGCAGTCTGGAACCGCGCTACCGCTACGGTCGCAGCTTCGAATCCTGCCTCGGGCATGGATGTTTGTGACATCCTTAGGTTAGTTAGGTTTAAGTAGTTCTAAGTTCTAGGGGACTGATGACCACAGCAGTTAAGTCCCATAGTGCTTAGAGCCATTTGAACCATTTTGTTATTTTACAGCAGAGTAATTATATGTGGTTCACATAGTTCTATGAGCTACCTAGCAAATGACGTCACAGCTTTGTGAAGTACTGCATGTACACAAAAAATCGTTTATATCCGAAGTTTTAGAATTATACTGCGTTACACGAAGATTTCTGTTGAGCTTTATATTTTTGTCTAGATGTTTTCAGCTTCCGTCTCTATTTTATCTCCCTCTTAACCACCAATTCATTTTTTGTTGTATATCTTCTGCCTGTTTCTGTCATTTACGGTCTTATCTTCTCATACAAACTCGGGATAGTTTCTGCTTTTTACAACTTACCCAAGTTTCATCTTCTTAATTTATTATCTTTCTGCAATTTATATAGCTGTAATCTACGTTTTACAACAAATAAATTTTGGTAAGTTTAAAAGGTTGAAATTTTAACTCACTGTGTTAAATTTTTTATTCAGTCTGAAACATTTTGGTGGTTCCAGGTCTTTTCGACGTGTATAACCCTCATTCCTGACATACACTAAGAGTTAGCTCTATACAAAATTACACCAGAAGGCTTCCACACACATACCTGTCCCACTGTACATCTTCTATAATCTTACGCTCTAGTCATTTTAGTACTTCCAACCTACAGTCCACCACAATTAGCATAATGTATTAAATAATTTATTTCACTTCAACTACAGCGTTTTTATGCTACTTTTGGTTTAGAGCTTCGTAGTACAAAAGAGATTTTCTCACAGAATGCCAGCTGTGCTATGTCAAGGCTTTGTGCCAGCTGAGATAGCAGCCAACAACGAGGGAAGATCATGCGGAGACAGACCTCACAGAGGACAGCTCTTCTGACGACTGACAGGGGATGGCCATGCTCGTCCTGGCCACGAGGCGGCAACCGAAGCACAGCCAGAGGTCACTGGCCATGCAGACCTGGTCTCCTGTATGAGCCACGTCATCAAATATGTACCTGCATTCTTCTAGTGCCCAGGTCATAAACAGGCGTCACTCTGCCGATCGGGTCTGTGGATGAGACCACTGTCTTATTTTCGAAGGAAATCCCCCATGTTATTCTGTAAGTATTTTGTAAGCGATGCCACAGAGTCCTAAGGAACAGAGATGCTGTTGTCAGTTCTCCTTGTGGTGTCACTGCCAGACGCCACACTTGCTAGGTGGTAGCCTTTAAATCGGCCGCGGTCCGTTAGTATGCCTCGGACCCGCGTGTCACCACTATCAGTGATTGCAGACCGAGAGCCGCCACACGGCAGGTCTAGTCTAGAGAGACTCCCTAGCACTCGCCCCAGTTGTACAGCCGACTTTGCTAGCTACGTCATTTGCTACGACCTAGCATGGCGCCATATTCAGTTACTATTCTGAACAGATAATATTGTGACTCATGTACCGTCAAGGGCGACGTTCATCATTAATGGATTAAAGTTAAGTATGAAACTAATTACGTCCGCTTTCTGAATTATAATTCCTTGTCATGTTCCAGACCTCACGACAGTATAATTCTTCCCTCCTCACGCCAGCCTGGGTGAGCTAAAAAGCGTGCCTTGCGACCTTCTCTCGTAACATGGTGTTGGCTCTTCTGCCAACACGACATTGGCGACGAGGATGGGATTCGAACCCACGCGTGCAAATCACGGAAACGCCGATGCGTTGTCCCTTTTGCCTGTTGCTGAGGATAGGGCATTCGATTCCTCCGAACTTGCTTGCATGTTCATTGACTCGGAAACCGATGAAGTGGTTGAATCGTTTCCGATTGATTTTCGTCGTGTAGCTATAGCCATAACTGCCGACCCTGTCCTTGCTACCGTTCTGCGTTTCGATGCTACGCAATGGCCCTTGTCAAAGTCACAGATTGGGGACCCGTTGGTTCGCCGATTTTTTGCTCACAAGGAAAGACTTTTTGTTCGACTTGGTGTTTTGCTGTTTCGTTCTGATAATGATCAGTCCAGGGTCGTGGTACCACGTTCGTTACAGTCCTCTGTCTTAAATCTTCTCCACCAAGGACATTGGAGTATAGTGAGAACGAAACAACTTGCTCGTCAGCACTGTACTTGGTTCGGAATCGATGCCACGATTACGAATATTTGCTCTTCTTGCATGGTGTGTGCCGAACAACAATCAGCACCACTGAGGAAATTCTTTGCATGGCCAAAAGCCACTTTCCCTTGGCAACGCTTACGCATCGATTTTGCTGGCCCATTCTGGAATGTTCGATGGTTGGTTGTGATAGATTCATTCAGTAATTTTCCTTTTGTTGTCCGGATGTCTTCCACGACATCATCTGCCACCATCCAAGCGTTATCTACTATCTTTTGCACTGAAGGTCTTCCACAGACAATTGTTACCGACAATGGCCCACAATTCATGTCCGCTGAATTTCAGTCATTCTGCAAGGCCAATGGTATTCAACATCTGACGTCCGCGCCGTTTTCGCCACAGTCAAAGGCGGCCGCTGAACGATTGGTCAGGACTTTCAAGTTACAGATGTTGAAGCTGAAAGAGTCGCATTCTCGGGAGGATGCGTTATTGCTCTTTATGTCCTCGTGTCGCTCTCAGCCTCGAGATGGTCGCTCGCCGGCTGAGTTGCTCCACGGTCTCCATCATCATACCTTGATGTCTTTGCTACATCCGCCGCATCAGGTTCCTGTGCAGCGGCAGGCACCTGATTTTGCACCAGGCGACATCGTCTACTATCGCCACTATCGAGGTTCACGGCGTTGGCTCGAAGGCGCATTCTTCGCTGCCTCGGACGCGCTATGTATCTGGTTTTGGGGGCCTCTGGTGAGGTGCGCCGGCATCTCAATCAGCTGCGCCTCTCGTCGTACGGGATCTGCCGCTCCCCGTCTGCTTTCAGCGACCGTGCCGTCCTGTCAGCGCCCCGGAGACCCATCTACTGGATCGCCTCAGCCCCAGTTGTTACCGACGCTGCCTTCCATTTTGCCCCATGGCGACGCGCCGCCGCCGCCGCCTGTTCTCCCGCCGGAGACGCCCGCAGTGGACGCGTCGCTGCAGCCGCCGAGCGCGCCCCCCCCCCCCCCCCTGCGTCACGAGCCACCGATCGCTTCCCGTGACCAGTTGTCCTCTGACATGTAACTCTTGCCCGCTCCGGACCATATGTCATCTTCGTCCGTCGGGTGCCCCAGCCCGATGGAAGGCGACCCTTCGGCCCCACCTGTCTCTTTACGGGTGCATACACCGCATGTTGGCGGGCACCCTGGAGTAGGTTTTACAAGCGTTCCCTAGCTCCCCGCGGTCCGAATGCCAGGGTTCGGGTGGCACAGCCTCTCAAACGTCCCCTTAGAAAAATTAATGAATTACTGTGCTGATAAACCTCTTACATTATTTGATTTTCAAACAGCTGACAAAAACTTAACGTACTCAGACTTTTCGCTCTTTACCCATTCTGATCAACAGTTAACTGACGTACAATATTTTTAGCGCAACGCAATCTGACTTTCAAAATTCCCTACAAGAGAATGGCCCAGACTAACATTAACCTATACGTTTCATAAATCACTTTCCTCACAAAAATCTTCGTTACTCGAACTACTGCAATACAGCGAGCGCCACTATTGCCAGCTAAGTAAATGATTCAAACTACTGAAGGCACTAAGTACTGATAGGCACAGTTAGCAAAAGAAAGATTTTGATAGAGAACAAACAATGTATTTACCTTAATATTGTTCAAAGGTCATATTATATATATATATATATATATATATATATATATATATATATATATATATATATCAGTTCATGACATCCAGTCTTACAAATGTACTGTCTCTGATGGACACACGTCCAGATCATCCACTCTCAAAAATCCGCCATCTCGCTTCCCCACATCCACCACTGCTGGCGGCTCACCTCCAACTGCGCAACGCTACGCACTCTTAACAGCCATCAGCCCAACACTACAATAGCGACTATTGCAACAATGCCAACCACCCTCAGACTGCACACAGCACAGTCCGTGATTTTGTACAGAGCGCTATGTGGCGTTACCAATAAAAAAACGTAAACAACCTACTTACATAGCCTCCATGCTCCCTACAAAAAATTTTGCAAATTGTTTTGGGCAGTGGCCAATACAGATTTGAAAAAAATTTTCATAATTACTATAAAAAAGAAATCAAATGCACACACTTATTGATACTATGTTGGTCAAAAGCTAAAATTTTCTCACAGTCCATAAAGACAATCCTGATCATTCATCACAGTAAAATTACAGTTTTTTTCTCAAAGTCTGAGCAGTAAAAGACAATGCACACGGAAGTAGTGGATTTCAATGCAGTCTTGAAGAAGTAGTGTTGTCCTTCCAACAGAAAGACAGTGCTGACTCTTGACATGCAAACAGGTAATGGGCCACAACAGAGCAAACCCACTGCAGAGTCAGTCGAAGTTTTGAAGAATATTGGTAGGTAGGTCATCACAGAGCATACCCACTGTAGTCCTGGTAGAGATTACGGTATTTGTGGGCCACCAGAGGTGCAGACCCACAGCAGTCCTTGTAGAAATAATGGTGTTGGTGGGCCATCAAAGATGTAGACCCATTGTAGTCCTCGTAGAGATGGCCAGCAACCACCTGTTGCGACTGTGCAGGTGCACAATCACCATCGAAGAGTCTTGCGGACAATATAGCAAGTCCATGAACCACCACTTGTGCACTCACAAAAAAAATTTTTTTTGAAATATCCGTAGAACCAGCAATGCTGTTAACCAGTCCCTTTCTGAATCATTAACACACGTGCAAACACTATCAGTCCCTACTTCTCACATATTGTTCAAATGGCTCTGAGCACTATGGGACTCAACATCTTAGGTCATAAGTCCCCTAGAACTTAGAACTACTTAAACCTAACTAACCTAAGGACATCACACACCCATGCCCGGGGCAGGATTCGAACCTGCGACCGTAGCAGTCCTGCGGTTCCGGACTGCAGCGCCAGAACCGCTAGACCACCATGGCCAGCTCTCACATATTGTCCATATACTATGACCAACAAAAACGTGTGCAGTGAAATGTAACTTACAAGTTAATAATTTGATGAACTGGTGCCAATTACAATTTTATAACATAAGAATACAATAACAAAGATGTAAAATACATCATTAAAGAACATAACAATACAGATAACATTTGTAGTAATACGGGCTTTACAAAAGAATAGAAATAGACATATACACCAGTTTTACAGGAATTATGACACAAGTAAATACATAGAAGATCAGATTAACTTTTGAAACATAAACTTCACACATAAGCATTAAAACAAAACAGAATAAATAATGTCTAAACATCTTTACAAAGTAAATAACATATTAATAATGCAAATTATATTTGAGGATAACAGTATTCCTCATCATACTGAATGTAGCTGAGTATTAGAAAAATTCTACAATATAAATCTCATTAGCTAATCACATAAAGACAGGAAAAAGACAAATACATAAGGGTACATAATCACATAGTGGAACAATACAAAAGGAAAGACAGGGTTCGTTTTCAGTGTAACATTTGGTACTGCAGTCCAACCCTAAACTTCATTCCATAGATCTTTCATCGTATTTCAACATTTGTTTCCATAAAAAAAATCCTATCCAAACATGCTTTCTGTATTTATATGTTCACATATTTCTTACCTCATTATTTATTTTCCTTTATCTTACCTCATCATTTATTTCCAAGAAAATCCTACCTATACCGGCTTTCTGTACTTCTCAATGCATTTCTTCCAATTCATCGCAACTCATTCTCTTATATAGTCTACCCCCTCTTAAGCTAACTTAAACCTACTGAGCTCAGATGCTAAACTAAGAGGCAATGCAGCAGCACAAAACAATTAATACAAACAGCAATGAACAAAAATGGAAATTGTCAAAGCAAGCAGCAGCAAATCTAAATTAGCAGAGCAAATGCAACATTACAACTAATATGAGACAATGTGCAGCAACAAGAAAAATAAATCAGTAGGAAAACTGGCTTAAGTGACATTCTGTAGAACTATGCGTGGCAAACAGCAGCAGCAAATGCTATAACTAATACCTAAACATGGCAAAGGTCAAGCAGAAAAAATAGTACACTAAAGTCTACAATGCAGATAAGGGAAATGTCTATTCACATCTTAATATCTATGTCATTAATGTGGTGCAACACAAGAATTTATTCTACCAAAAAAATTACAAAGTAGTTGAAAAGAACATTATGTATGCAGTAACTGTTATTAATCCCTTCTTAAAGTTCTTTCCTTTCCAAGTGCACTTTTTTCGAAGATTGTGGATCATAAAATTATTATTTAATAGATCTGTTGACAGAAAATTTTCACATTAGCAAATACATTTAATTTTATTTTATAAAACCAATGCTGTAACACAGCCGGAAAACAGATATCAAATGAAATAAGCAACTATGTACAAAGCATAAAAATATCATTCAATAGTCATGTGGCATTTTATAAGTTAGTAGAAATTCTATCAACTCTCGTAGAAAGACACTTGTCATAATCAGGTGTGCAGATGTAAGAATATTTCCCATCAGTTCATAAGCATTTCAGTAAGTAGCAAAAAGTACTATATATATATATATATATATATATATATATAATGAGCGTGTCGTATTTGCGATGCTTTCTAGAAAGGAAGGGCAATGGCAAGGTTAATGGTCTCTTTTTTTCTCCACTTAATGGCATTGTCTCCAGGCGACTGTTGCGCAGCTGGGTGCTTGCAGTGACCCACCTTCCTTACCGAAATATTTACGACATCAGTTTCCACTACAGTGACAGTTTCATACAGATAAGATTTCACAGGTCGAAATATTTGCGTTACAAATCTGTAGAAACATAATCCTATAAATATAACAGTTTCCAAAAAATTTTTGCCGTCATTGTGATACATTCACGCATTTACACACATTTTATAACTCTTAAAGTACGATTCTTGGTTTACAACATCCTTTTTCACAAGTCAGAGTCCCTAACCACTACTCATTATTCCTTACCTTATTACACATATATCTATTTGTCGACACTTCTTCAATATTTCATCATAATAAATACTTAGTGTAATCAAATTCCTCATATAGCATCAGCTTATTTATCATAAACATACCTCAACGGGATAATACACATTGTCATCATAATAATAACATCATAACACCTCAGTCAAATCTGAAAAACGTCGTAGCTTTCTGCAATAATGTCAAAACCTAAAAAAATTCTCTGCTCATTTCAATAGTGTCATCTACCTCAATCGTACTTTAAAAATCGTGATCCCATACCAAATATATCATTCAAAGCTCTCATAATATCACAATGGTTCTGAAGAAATATGAACAGTTCTCAAAGTACAGACAAAATACGATTTCGTAAGTGTGAAGTTATCCAACTGTGTTATTGCGTGAACATCTGTCACTGACGTAGTAAAAAAAATTTTTTTCTTTCTCTGTTCAATACCCAGGTAGCTGTGTAATTCTGTGTTGGAGAAATATGCTACCGATGTGTAAAGTTGTATAAGTTAATACCATATTAGCTAGGGCTTCTTGTGTGTGCCACACACATGGTACACAAAGTAAGCGTGTACCCCCCTGAGGATTAAAGTAATTATACCCTCGGGGGTTAGCCCGCATCTCGTGGTCGTGCGGTAGCGTTCTCGCTTCCCACGCCCGGGTTCCCGGGTTCGATTCCCGGCAGGGTCAGGGATTTTCTCTGCCTCGTGATGGCTGGGTGTTGTGTGCTGTCCTTAGGTTAGTTAGGTTTAAGTAGTTCTAAGTTCTAGGGGACTGATGACCATAGCTGTTAAGTCCCATAGTGCTCACAGCCATTTTTTAACCCTCAAGTGTTACACATTACAGCAATGGAATGAAATGTATCACAGAAAACCTTTGTATCATTGTAATTCAAAAATCTTTAAAAATAACTGTTTTAAGTACAAAATCAATCAGTCAAAAACGTGTACCATAGTGCTAAACTGTGCATCTTGTTGTAAGATAATCTCCGTCACTACTAATGGTAAAAATGTGCTAAGTGTAGTAATTATCGTCATACATAAGCAAAGTTCTATAGAAATCAATGTACTTACCTCGTAATAGACAAAAGTGAAATACTATGGATATAGATATCATAGTTATTACGTACAGTACCATGATCAAGAAAGTACTACACTGTAACATACTGTTGTGCTACGGAAAAGGCAGTCTCATTGCAGCTATACCACAAAAGTTACTAATAGAACATGTTTTACTTTCCAGAAGAATTCAGAAAAACTGTGCAGATGTAAAGCAGATACAGCACAAAAGCTACAATGTAAACTGTGTCACACATTAGTAGCGTCGTGATATAATCGTGTAGCTGTCAAAGAAACCAAATGCTAAGCCATCTTTAATCCCACAGAAATTACTTCAAATAAAGAATGTCTTTTCAAGTAAACCAAAATGTTGCATAAAAATCTCATTAGCAGTGCCAGTATATGTTCTAAGTATGTAAGCCTTATAGTCATTACGCAATCATGCAATTAACAAGCAAGAATGTACACACACAATAACACTGTGTCATCAGTTCACTATGACAATGCATTCGTAATTACTATCTAAATATGTTCCCTAGGTTCTAGACTGGATATTTAACTTAAAACATTGTTGCATGTTAACAGTTTCTAAGTCAGACAAAGCATACAAGTAACATGAAGTGAAAAGTTTTATGGAAAAGACTAAGTTAAAAAGCAGATTATCTTTCAAGTAACGGTTTTACATGTGAAGTGTGGTGCAATCCTTTACTCTTCATACTACTCAGAGTTTGAACTTGAATGTAATTATAATGCAGTATACGTCGGTAAAGAATACTGGAATTTTTCTCAAGGTTAGCATCTATGTTATTTCTCTCGGAGCCAGCCAGCACACGTGGCTGCCTGCAGTGCGAGTCATTGTCTGCTATCTCTTTGTTGGCGCACGTCGTTATTAGGATTTTGAGACATCATTTCTACGTAATCACCTTGTCGAGAAAGCCCTGCCCTGTTTGAATCCCGCCAGTTCTGATGAAATTCAGGCCTGTTGTTATGATTATATCGTCTGTCGTCATGTCGGTAGTTCCTGTTGTTTATTTCTTGTCAGGAACGTGGTGGAGAACTTCTCACTGAATCGTAACTGTGCGCTGAACTGTTGCGTCTGAAGTTATTCTGTCTGCCGTGATAATAATAGTTCTGGTTGCCATTTTGTCTGTTTCAATGATTGTCTCTGTCATATTCATTACTACGGAAATGCGATCTTTCTCTGTAACTATTATTCTGCCAGTGGTTGTCATATGAGTGGTGTCTCGTTTGGTCACGATTTACGTTATAAGAATAGCCTTGTCATGTCCAGTTATCATTTCTGTCAAATGGTTCAAATGGCTCTGAGCACTATGGGACTCAACTGCTGTGGTCATCAGTCCCCTAGAACTTAGAACTACTTAAACCTAACTAACCTAAGGACATCACACACATCCATGACTGGAAAATTCAGATTGTTCGAAATGTTTCATCATTATGATGCTATGTTTTACTCGGTCTTGTGCAGCTTGAGACCAATATGCTGAGAGGAAGGCATGATAAAATTCTCCTTCACTGTGACAATCGTGAATGACCGGTCACATTCTTACAGATGGTTCATTCTCTAAATAGCCACACATAAATTCTAATCTGTGCTACAATGACCAGTTGGGAGGAAAACAATGAGGGAATTGATGAAGCCATGCTTGGGGATGAATGTCGTTGCCAGAATTCTTAAATGTTTTAATTTACGTGTAGTAATGAACAGCTTATAGTCAAAATCATCGTGTCGGCGAGTCGCACATCGCTCATTGTTACTTAGTTTCGGCGGTTCCATCTCAAAATTCAATGCGCGTTGCCAATTTCTTTCATAATTTCCGAAGTGTCCTGTGTTATTATTTGTGGTTGTTCCGTATTTCTATGTCCCTCTTCCCGTACTGGAGTGCGAGTGTTCTCTGAAATATGTAATTCTTGTATTACATGTGCCAACTGATCTTATACTTCCCGGATTTCTCTTTTGTACTGTGTATTGATTTGATTTTGATTTTGTTTGAATTTCTTAATTTGTTCATACTCTTCTGTGTCAGTGATGGCTACAGGTCTCGTGTCATTCAGATCATCATCTACCATTGCAGATAAGTTAGTGAACTGATCCGAAAGTTCGGCTACTTTCTACGATAGTGTACTTATTTCCTCAGTGTGTTTTTCTGAACCAAGTTTCACAGTGTCCATTTGTGTTGAAATCGTATCTACTGTGTCCTTTAAGTTTTCCTGAGTTATTGCAAGCTGAGTAACCGAATCGGTAGATGCAACTGAGTCAATTTTAGCTTGCAAGGTCTCATGATTTTCATGAACAATAGTTTGCAGTTCTTTTATGGCTGCTCCGTGATTCTGTAATGTATTTTCATGCAGGAAAAAATAGGTTGGAAATGCTCACAAATTTGTGTTTTTACGTCATTACAGACTTTTTGACAATTCGATTCTATTTTATGTAACTCAGTAGTTAATTCTACACGTGTTTGTTCAAGCGTATGTTCCACTGAGTCTAACTTTTGAAGCTTTTGTTCCATTGCGTCTAACTGTTGCTGTGTTAGTCTCTGGTGTTGTTCCATTGTGTCTAACGTTTGAAGATTTTGTTCCATTGTGTCTAAATTTTGAAGATTTTCTCCCATTTGTTTCTGATTTTGTTCAAGCGTTGTGTCTAACTTTTGTAGCCTTTGTCCCATATGTTGCATTAACTGTAATAACAATGCACTGGTGTCTGAAACATGTTCCTCAGTGCTTTTCGGCAGTGAAGTTGCACCGGCAACATTAACATTTTGACAAGCAGAAAATGTTTCTTGACTTATTTGAGAAAATGGTGACGACCCAAAACCTGAATCTGCAGTATTTGCAAGATTGTGTCCTCCCATTCCCGATTCCTGAGGCGGGCTGTTGCCGACCGATCGATCGATAATGCTTCCCTGTTCACTAATTGTTTCACTGTCTACACCATTGTTTGCCGCCCGCTCCATTTGTCTATGCACAATTACCAAATTACTATGTTGAACATTAGTTAATTCATTACACGGTGGCGCTAACACACTGCTTTCGTCTTCACTGTCATTTATCAGTTTACTTTGGAGCCTAGTATTACGTTTTTCACTCGCCATAATTGTCACAATATTTCACACGATAACACAGAAAAGCACAATTTGGAGAGCAAAAATAAGAAAACACATCAACATGGCACTGAAAATAATATCTAGTTAATCGCAAGCGCAGCTGCGAAATACTTGGTGCAAATCTACATGCATGCGACAACTGTTGTACTGTACAACTGCAACTACAAAGGAGATTCTCTCTACAATTACGCGCTAGCAATAAACAAAAGCTACACTAATTACACAAACTGCAAGAAAAAATCAGAAGATTCCAGTGAGGTATCCTCGGCTAAGGGTCGACATATGAAACGTCCCCTTAGAAAAATTAATGAATTACTGTGCTGATGAACCTCTTACATTATTTGAATTTCAAACAGCTGAGCAAAACTGAACGTACTCAGACATTTCACTCTTTACCTATTCTGATCAACACTAAACTGACACACAATATTTTTAGCGCAACGCAATCTGACTTTCTAAATTCCCTACAAAAGAATGGCCCTGACTAACATTAACCTATACGTTTCACAAATCACTTTCCTCACAAAAATCTTCGTTACTCGAACTACTGCAATACAGCGAGCGCCACTATTGCCAGCTAAGTAAATGATTCAAACTACTGATAGGCACAGTTAGCAAAAGAAAGATTTTGATAGAGAACAAACAATGTATTTACCTTAATATGGTTCAAAAGTCATATTATATATATCAGTTCATGACATCCAGTCTTACAAATGTACTGTCTCTGATGGACACACGTCCAGATCATCCGCTCTCAAAAATCCGCCATCTCGCTACTCCACATCCACCACTGCTGGCGGCTCACCTCCAACTGCGCAACGCTACGCACTGTTAACAGCTATCAGCCCAACATTACAATAGCGACTATTGCAACAATGCCGACCAGCCTCAGACTACACACAGCACAGTCAGTGATTTTATATAGAGCGCTACGTAGCGTTACCAATAAAAAAACCTAAACAGCCTACTTACACCTCGCCTGTTGTTAGGCTCCCAACCTCGTCGCATACGTCAACATGGGGTCCTACCCACGGCGGGCGGAAGCCTTATACCACAACTGTACGCCGATTGGCGGGGGAGGAATGTGGTGTCACTGCCAGACACCACACTTGCTAGGTGGTAGCCCTTAAATCGGCCGCGGTCCGTTAGTATACCTCGGACCAGCGTGTCGCCACTATCAGTGATTGCAGACCAAGCGCCGCCACACGGCAAGTCTAGACTAGAGAGACTCCCTAGCACTCGCCGCAGTCGTACAGCCGACTTTGCTAGCGATGGTTCACTGACTACATACGCTCTCATTTGCAGAGACGACAGTTTAGCACAGCCTTCAGCTACGTCATTTGCTACGACCTAGCAAGGCGCTATATTCAGTTACTATTCTTAACAGATAATATTGTGACTCATGTGCCGTCAAGAGCGACGTTCATCATTAATGGATTAAAGTTAAGTATGAAACTAATTACATCCGCTTTCTGAATTCTATTTCCTTGTCATGTTTCAGACCTCACGACAGTATAATTCTTCCCTCTTCACGCCAGCCTGCGTGAGCTAATAAGCGTGCATTTCGGCCTCCTCTAGTAACACAACATTGGCTCTTCTGCCAACACGACACTCCTCGTACGAACCAATCGAAAGCAAGCTGCCACAGATTGGGGCATACGCACTGCAGTGCACACAGCGGCAGGAACCCGAAGCATCTAGCAGCCGACTCAGGCACACTGTTCTTTGGAGTACCCAAAAACTTGCTTAGAGTACGTAGTACTACTCTAATTTCGCTGACCACGTGTTTCCATGCATGCAAAATAACGATATGTTATTTCACCGTGTTTTGAAAATTGTTATAAATGCCATATTATCATTTTATTCTCATTGGCTATGAGATCTGAATTTTACGTTAGGAACATGCATTATGTTCAAAATGGTTCAAATAGCTCTGAGCACTATGGGACTTAACATCTGAGGTCATCAGTCTCCTAGACATAGAACTACTTGAACCTAACTAACCTAAGGACATCACACACATCCATGCCCGAGGCAGGATTCGAACCTGCGACCGTAACAGCAGCGCGGTTCCGGATTGAAGCGTCTAGAACCGCAAGGCCACAACGGCCGGCTATGAATTAGGAATGGTGTGTAGTACCACATTGTATAAATACGTTTATAGAAACACCTGAGAATTGTGTAAGTGTCAAAGAATAAGAAGATGCATAGAAAGTAGAGATCCAAATACAGTAATGAATTAACCTACTTTCATATATGGTACATCAACGATTTACATTTTAAATACAAAATTTAAAAATAGCCTTTTCGAGGGGTGTTGCAAGTGCAGCTACTGATGTTTGTCGCAGTCCATATTATGCATCTGAGGAATCAAAATCTTTCATATATACTGGTATAGTCTAAAAATATTATGGCTGGGATCTTTCATCTTTGTCTACTGTTGGTAAGGATTCGATGACGGATAAATATTTGCGAAAAGCAAGAGTATAAAGATGATTATTGCTAACTTCGTTCACAAATAATTTAAGTTATGCTCTCAGATTCCTGTCTAGGCACACACTCGGAAATCGCAACGTATTCCGAAAAATATGGTGAGCTATTTGTGACAAGAAAACATATAAATGTCATTGCCGGTTGTTTCATGTATAGCTGACTTCCATTTCTTAAACATACGGAAGTCACGAAATCGAAGATACTCATTACAGAGAAAGCGCGCTTTTTCATCTAAATAACAATGAATACTGTGGGAAAACTTAACATTCATGAATAACAAAGTCTCGGAATGTGCTACATACACGAAAACGAAACAATACTCTTTATACCCACAAGGACGCGAAACTACGACTTTCAACATTAGTCTCCTGCCTTATCCACTTAGCCACAACAACAATGCAGCGAGCACTCTGGTCCTGCTGATTTGAGAGAGACGGAGACAGGCTGACTTCGTTGTCGAATGATGCTGCAGTAAACATTAAATGCGGGAAATTTTGGAAGGTTTCCAGTATCAGTCTTCATAAAATTGCTTTCTATTGTTACTTAAATGCTGTAGACGAGTTTCGATAGTTATCGGATGCATCTGGTGATTCTCCAGTAAAACACAATCACTAAATCAGAAATTAAAACTACTCAGTATTTGTAAAATAACAAATTCTAGCGGTGAACAAATCACACCGAACCGAACGAGTGGCCATACTGAAACTCCACCACCTTTCGGTACAGTGGTCGGAAAATCGCCAGGAAGACCGAGCGGTAACAGGTCTCAGAAGCTTACAGAATAGAAACTTCGGATAAAGAACCGAAAATAGCGTCACTACCAAGGCTACACTACTTAACCTATCAGTATGAACGATACAAAATAGAGCCCCAGGTGCCGATTGCAAAATCATTCCCACAATCAGCATGTTGACCTTCGCTCCAAGAGCTGGCAGCTACGGAACCTACACTTTTCTTGAGCGCTTCACTGAGGTGACATAGCTCCCGACACTGTGACCAACAACTG
This sequence comes from Schistocerca cancellata, assembly GCF_023864275.1. Lineage (NCBI taxonomy): Eukaryota > Metazoa > Arthropoda > Insecta > Orthoptera > Acrididae > Schistocerca > Schistocerca cancellata. The sequence continues at coordinate 112,917,176 of NC_064628.1, read as the reverse complement.
GATTTGGTAATATTTGCTTTTGCTTATCATTGACAATAACTGGCACTTAAATTATTGTGCATTGGTTTGGTGCTTTAACTTTTGCTCATCCTCTTGCAACTTCAACGCCTGCAGGTCCATTCCAAACTCTGATTGTGACACGCTTAGTATATGGACACTGAATTCGGGAAATTTCATTTTACTGTGACATTTTCAGGCGTTTAGATACTATAACTTTTCTTTCAATAATTAAGAAATGACTGATTTCCAATTATTGTGTTCCAAAGTGACTACCGTCAGAGAAGGTGGTTTATATATTACTGTAATTTTCATACTCATACCCGAGTGTTTCTTTCTTCTGCGCCACCTTCAGCGGACATAACAAGCTCTGTATGCAAGAAAATCACGTTATTTTAATTGCACCTCGTTGAAAAAATTGCTACAAAGATGAATATATCATAGCGTGAAATTAAAAAATTAAAAAAGACCCGAACGTCATTGGTATGCATATCAAGCTTAGTAATATCCATCTGAAATCGCATAGTATTACGACGTATGGTTTGAAATTTAATTCGTGCCTTTTACTGAAATCTTAATTAACGTTGTCTTTTGTAAAAAAAAGTACCTGTCCAAAGAGATATATTTCTGCCTGCTAGGGGACTGAGTTCAGTTGTTTCAAGGACTGTTTCTAAAACGCTTAGTAATGAAGCGGAGCCGTGCTTTCAATAGTTGGTAGTATTACGCATAATCCCCATCAAGGAAATGGAAGTGGGAAGCTAGAACCACAGATGACCACTGATGTAACTCATGTAAGCACGCTGGACAAAATAATCAGCACATACAAGAGACATGATATTAATACGGCGTAATATTGTGTCTTGCCTTGAATATGGCATCAGTTAAGTTTGGAAAAGGGTCCACAAATGTCTTCAAAAATGCTACGTCGAACAGAAAATGGCTCATCGGGAATTTGACTGGTACGTCTCACCAGCTATTTGAAGGAGTCTAATTTTCAAGGGATTAAGATCGTGTTATTTGGTTCGACAGTAGGGATTCGACTTGATGCCCCATTAACCGTTAATTCAGGAACGTACGTATGCCGGTCTGTGTAAACGTCTGTTGCCTAAAAAAGGGGAGTGTTCACGGCGTACTCATGAAGAAGACAAAGAAGAAAAGGTGAAACATGGTCATTGAAAACGCTGAAAGAAACCACTTCGTTCCCATTCACCGTAACCACAATGCGTGAAACAAGACACGTTATGAGAGACGCCTCCGAAATATCACAGAACCACCTCCAACGTAAACTGAGCCTTCCCCATACTGTGGATTAAACAGTACGCAATTGGTGTACTCGACCAACTGTGAAAAGAGACGAAATCGCTGCTCACTGGACCACACTATACACCTGCAGTCAACTGCTGCTCGCTGTCTATGTTGTATGGTCAGTGAAGACATACAGTTTTTTGGATTGATTTGAATAGTAACCTTAAATGTTATTGAAAAAGTTGGGACATACGCCATAGACCATCTAGGATGTGTAATGTGAAAACTAAATCTGGATTGCAGGACATATAACCTTATCTCGTCTGGTGCGATCTGCCCTGATACATTTTCCTTTTTTAAAGAAGGCTCATATAACAAGAAATCCATAATTTTATTCATTGTGTGGTCATGGACTCTATAAACTGCATAGTAACTATCTGCCGTTCCGTCAGATCGTCACGTCTTTCTGCCCTGATTACGAACTACTGGTCGGCATAGCTGCTCCACTTCATTTCGGTCGTTGGTGAAGGGTCACGTGATGCCCTGGTACCCGTTCTGCACTCCAAAGTGAGCAATTTACTTTTTGGGGACTGAGTAATACTATGTACGGCTGTCTTATACGGATGTTAGTGTGAAAAGAGACAAACTGTTTCCAATAATTTCATTTTGTAGGCTGAGGTGTATTACGTTACAAAAGAAATGAATTTTATAACTATTCATCGATAACTTCCTACGGCTTTACTGAGGTATGTGACTCTCATACGAACTGTGTTTCTACGACTGTGAAGTAGGTGAATAGAATACATTCATGAATAAACCGCTAAATTTCGTCATCATTTCATAAAGTTTGGGTTAACAAAGACAATGTATTTATATTCACAAGAGTCGATGTGTCTACGATTCAGATATTTCTAGAGAGAGCAAAATTCAGGATGTCTTGTGTTTGGATTTGACTCGCTTTTTCCTTCTTTTTAAATATATTATACATTTCAAAATTTTCTAATTGTTCTCTTTGATTCTCAGAAGTGTTTGTCGTACATGGTTGCACACGAACAATGCTACCTGAGAAAAAGTAAACTTCTTTCCAAGGAAATAACAGTATCAATAGTGGTCACAGTAATTGATTTCACTACTACTTCCTGCTTATAGGTTTAATTTCATACTAAGCTGCTCGTTATTTTCACATTGCGCCTCTGCCTCATCACCCTTCATTTCCGTCGTCTTTAATACCCCTTCCTATAAATTTTCTGGTCAACTATTTTTGTGCATCAGGCATGATAGCTAAAGTAACAGCTAATAACTGCTTTTGGTGTTTACTACTATCTTCATATCTGAGGGAACTTAATTACATAAGTAATCGGACTCGTTGAATTAATAGTTTCATCCTTATTGCTAATCGCTTTAGGTGCGTCTTCGCCCATTGTCAATTTATACGGAACCACCATTTATGGACAATTATGGACAAATAAGTTGTGTTCTTTGTAATCAGAAGTACGCATAAGTAAAGAAAGAAAGTTCGGAAGAAAGAAAAAGTTACTATTCTGTAGACGTTCAGTATGTGTGTTATACGATGAAAGAGCACAATTCTTGCTGAGTATAAGTCAGTTATACTAGTCCACTAAAAGGAAACTGGAAACCTCTATGAGTTGCTGAGGACTGACTAACTTGGTGGTGCGACCATACCAAAGGTCATGTCTGTGGCGTTGGAGAGAGATCCATCAGTCTCGCGCGAATGGTGAATACATAGTATTTTGTCGATTTAATTTGGAGAAAGTACGTTAAGCGGAAGTCGATAATATCACCCGACGTGGTGAAAGCATTGCTCTAGAATATTAACTGATATTTTGTAGTAACATCCCAAATGTGAGGCTTACGTTATACTTCCAGATAAACAGTGTTATCACACTGCCGACTGTGACACGTGCGAATAAAAACTAGAACTATCCCATCGTCAGTAGAACCTCTCATACTTACTAACTCCTTTACAGGAAAGAAAAAAGTTCGTTTTGAATGATAAGTCAGGGCATTTAAAATTAGGCAAGAATTAGTCCTAATCGCGTGTTAAAAATGAACGAGTGTTTCGAAGCATATACACTGGGTAAGTCTGAAACTGTGCTCCGTGGCTGAACGAGTCCTTAGAATGAGAAAGGAATGTTAGTGAAAGTTTGCGATGAACTAATTCTATGGAGAATTGTTGCCAACTACTTGAAGAAACACTGATGTTTGCTGTATTTATTTAAATTATTTAATCCGGTGCCAGAGACCTCAACTATCAGCATCTTAGATAAAGCGATGTTAAATATTTACCCGTAATTGCTCTGATTGCTAGAAGTATCAACTGAATGTGTACCACATCACAGATAGCATCAGTGTAGATACTATATAGAGATGAATACCTTTGTGTAGGATGGAAGACGTGAATACCATATCAAACTAGTATAGACACTGGTGACCAGTGAAGATAAACTTGACTGCATCAAAATTGACAGGGTGTTGTCAGAATACTTCCTGCCCTTTGCGTTCCAGATGTGTCTACAGTGACCTCGATTCCGAGAGGACATCAGTTATTAACAATGGCCCAGAAAAGCGAAGCGCAAAGAGCACTCGACAAGATTTTTCCGGAAATAAGTGACAACCGTTAAAATTAATGGCCAGCCGACAGCGAGGACTCAACGAAAGCACGAGATAAATATGTAGACGTAACAGTTGAAAACTTGTATCATTATCATGTAATCTTCGATCAAGTCGTTTCCCCTAGTCCCCAATGTGAAACGCAAAACGTACTTAAGATGCACTTGGTTCGTAAGCAATTATTGCATCTAAGTTTGTGAAAACTAAAATTCACGTACATCATATGAAGATCTTATTTCAAACGTGGTACAAGTCCATCACCTCCACTTTTCTGCCGATAATGCTACTGAAATTAATGATGCAAACAAACAGAAAGAAATGTTCATCTCTAGCAAGAAGCCAATGCTTGAATATTTTTGGTATCTCAACTGCAGATTTTTCAGCGCTCATTTAACTTTACGAATCTGTATCTCATAATGAACAAAAATGGACTAGTACCACTATTGAAATAAGCCATTCATATAGCCTCATTAACTACTACCGAATAATAATGCAAGTTCTTTGTAGCACAATCTATCCTCAGACAACTCTTGATATGCATTTCCGTGACTAAACATACTCTATGCCACCAGAGGTTCTAATAAATTCGTTAGAATTGAAAAATTAATGATGTTCACATTTTTAAACAATACTTTTACAACCTTACGAAAATGTAGACAATCACAGTGCTTATATAGTAAGTCTGAAACTACACAGATCCGAATATTACAATCTCTCCCATACAAAAAGCGCTGGACTAATTGTAATCAACCATTCGCCTAACACAGCGGAACAGCTAAAAGTGGGACGAACAATGTATGTTTTGTTACCATTTGCAGAAATTCTTGCTGAGTTGTTACTTAAATTATGTTCATCACGTAGATACGAATAAAAACATTATACGTAATTTGAAACTGAATATGTCTGACAACGAAATATGTACACAACTACGCTTCATTTTGTAAACTACTGATAAAGTCTAATACGAATAGATGAAACATAAGTGCTTGAAAGTCAAGTAAACATTCAGTTGCAAAGACGAATAGTTTTCATTATAGTTTATATCATTTACATTACTATGTCTTATTTCGATTTTTAGTACTAAGGGTACCAGTATATTAGGAAATTATTGTCACGTAAAATGGTGTTTCATTACATAAGTCATATAAAATGTTGTTAACAAAATCTGTCACTTGTGGGGCACCTTGAAATTTGTCCAGAACTCCTTTTCTTTACACTTTAGAGTGCTAGTGCTAGATTACCCTCCAATTTACACTGCTGGAAAAAATACACCATCCTCAAGGACGGTATTCCATGCCAGCAAGGTATACATATGTACATAATGAGGAGTTTTCGAGTAGTGATTAATTTGTCCGGTCACTGGTGATCAAATCGAGCTATGGAAGCTTGTCTGTGCTCCATCTGCTTTTTTCCTTAATGCAGTGTAATTGAGCTGAGTTTAGAGCAGAACAGTGATTGTATCATTCATTATAGCGTATGACCATGCCCCACCGGCGAGTACGTGATCATGTGGAACGATGCAGCCGCCTGTACAGGATCGCATCTTGGGCTTCTAGGTAGCTTCATGGACGTTTCAATGGATTGCTGTACATGTGGGGCACAATAGATGGTACGGAGCTTTCATCGGTAGTCTGTGGAACATTTCAACATTTGAAGACCAGGTTCTGGACATCCGCATGGCACAGATGCAATCAACATATTTTTAGAGCAGTTAGCATTTCCGGGCGTATGTGACACCTGCGTGGATCGCTGCGAACTGGGAGCTGTTCGCTAGCAGCTGAACAGCTGAACTAAGCTAGCTAAGCACCACGACACTACCAAACACGGCTACTCCGTTAGAGTACACTGGAAGGTGGAATGGATCTCTGAATTACGTCGATTTTTGCTGATGAGTGTCACGTGACCTTCTCAAGTCAGGAGAACTGGATCGTCGTTGGGTGGTTTGACGTTGATGTGCTGGAACCATTTCTTGAGCAAGTCCAGCAGTATCCACCCTGAAGAGTGTACCCGAAGGAGTTCCGTCGAGTAATTCAGCCTTGAGGATCTTGAGTGGAAATCTTATCATGGGCGGGATGAGCGGTTCGGATCCAGACATGCTTGTTGGAAGAGTCAGAAGTCATTCATGTTGAACAGAAGAAAATCGGTGAAGAAGCATGCCTTTCACAGCAACAATTGCCGGCCAGAGTGGCCGTCCGTTTCTATGCGCTACAGTCTGGATCCGCGCGACCGCTACGGTCGCAGGTTCGAATCCTGCTTCGGGCATTGATGTGTGTGATGTCTTTAGGTTAGTTAGGTTTAAGTAGTTTTAAGTTCTAGGAGACAGATGACCTCAGAAGTTAAGTCCCATAGGGCTCAGAGCCATTTGGAACAGCAACAATTTCCAGCATTTATGCTGAACAGTCGTCACGCCTGTTTCATCAACATTATAGATTTTAGTAGGACTGTATTTTATGCTCTCCATTTCTGGTTTTGGATTCGGAAAAACATTGTCCACTTCCTCCTTTGCGAATGCATGGGTTCTAGTATTAGCAGTGTTGTGAAGAAAATAACAGGAAGAGGTCTCAGTTGCAATCATTTCTTACCTGTGAGTCCTTGTTAAAACTTAAAAGGCTAGCTGAAAATATATAAGTTTGACATGATCTGCCTCTAAACCCTATTTATTTTTCTCAATTGTTTTACAGAACTCAGAGAGCTGACTCTCTATGTTGGTATGTAAAATAGTTTTATGACCCAGTGCAACATTCAAAACATCTGCAAACCACAATTTAGGTCTGAGTCTTTAAATAAATTCTCATTGTTGTTATCGATATACCAAATTCACGTAACGTTAGTTGTTTAGGCGCATTTCACTTCTGAACAACAGTAATAACACTGTACATTAAATTTTTTTACCAATTTCATCCTTCGCCATCTGAAAATAGAAAGATAAACTCTTAAACACATTCTGAGATACTTACCCATACATGGCCTCGGTGCCATTTTTATATCCGGCAAGGAGGCCCTATTAGGAGAACGACCTGAATCTCAGATTGCACTTGATTGCGAAAGATACATTTGATGAAAAATAGGTACAACAAATCCAAGGCAAATCAAAGATTGTTGTGGTTAAAAATATGTTCCTTAAATATTTTCGTTTTACACTGAGCCACATCCTGTAACACATCGGTTACAAAAATTAAACTTTGCTATGAAAACAAAAAAATCTGATTTAAGACTGTCACAGAGAACGCTTAGTGTTTCACCCAATATCCGTGACTTACAGTGCCCTCTAAAGAAGTTCATGCTAACATAGCATGAGCGCACATCTTTCTAGATAGTTTCGGTGGGATAACCGGCCATATTTAGGTCATTTACCATAAAGTAAAAAGAGTTGAAGATCGGTTTCAAATATTCCATCATTCTTCATAAGATGAAGATATTTTACAGAGTGTTACTAATCTACTTCTTCCAATGACATTAACAGCTTTCAAGAACTAACCAGAACGAAGTACCTCTGTGGAATATAGCAACCTACTAATGCGTGTTACCCACTTTATCATAACGTCATACAATATCTAAATTAATAATGTATACATTCAGCTAAGTGTCACAGTGTTAGTTTAGTGTACAATATTACTGCATCCATATATGTGTAATCATGTGTCATAATTTGTGTATTATAAAACACGCAATAAGTACCATAGTGCAGACCACCAGCAAGTTATTATGGCAATGTAACTGCGTAGGCCTCAACCACAGTGTCAGCTAAAATTTTTGTGGATTCGGTGCCGCGTCCTATTGTAAAATTAATGATACTGAATGTAACAGAAATTTTGGCTGCTACAGTTGTTCTCTTCCTCGGGGTCTACTTTACTACGGAATGTCTCGAATAAATTTATGCTCTGCAGAATTCTATACAGTATAGTAAATGACGTACCAGCTAGTTATCATGACAAATTTCCATAATGCTTATACCTAACACCCCTCATTTCATGCCCAGGTCTGTTTCAAATATTCATTGTAACAAATTGTACGCAATAACGACTAGCTCTTACATATGCACAACGCTAATACAAAAAGGTAGTCACTGCTTCACGTGCAGTGGTATTATCACATGGTCGTTTACAATTCGCATAATCTTAAGTTTTTTCGTGCAAGACATTTTTGGATTAAAGATTGATCTAATTTGACTTTCAGTTAACTTGTATCATTGTCCCCGCATCGTAACTATATATTATATAGGGAGGAATACTTTTAACACATCCGCCCCTAGCCAGCCGCGTAATAGAAGTTTAATAAACATTTGTGCTACAATCTTGTTTTCAAAGTTCTATGTTTTCGTAAGTATTACACGTACAAATATGACTGATGATTGAATAGAACCGTAAACGCATCTAGTTTGCTTTGTGTCCACCAGCTGGCATTACAAGTGCAGTGTTGAGAAAATGGCGACAAAGCAAGTGATGTGTTTCGTGTGTTGAAATATGAGAGATGTTTATCTATTAGAATAGTGGAGCGTGCATTCGGGACGAATTGTGGAAAAGAGCTACAGTATAAACAGAACATTGTGCGTTGGTATTAACAGTTTAATGCCAGTGGATATCTGTGAAAACAAAGAAGCAAGATCGACCATGTGTGTGTCAGGTGAAGATGTGGAGAGGATAATTGAAAGTTTTGTAAGGTCCGCACAAGTTACGAAGTTGCAACCAACTGTGTAGAAGATTTTGCAATGGCCGTTACAATTCAAATCGTACCGTCTGCAATTTCTGCAGCAGTTAAAACTGCGAGATTAGGGCCGGCGTCTTGATTTTAGCATTACAATGCTGGAAACACTGGAGGATGAATATGATGTGAGAATGTCGACTACTGAAAATCGTCGCGAAATTGTGATACGTGAACGAGATTATCCGAAGGTTAATATTGTCCTTCCAATGTCACAGATGAAGCTGTATGGGTCGGTTCTCTTCTGCGAGAAAACGATGACATGACGATAAGCTCCTGTTTTGGTTGTTTCAGTAACTGACCATATTACGAAACTTTCATCGTCCAAGAAGACGATGCAGACCCGTCATTGGAGCAAGGATGTTCGTCGCTACGTAAAGATCAACTTCCGCATCGTTGGTTTGGTGTAGTGGTTAAAATGATGTGGCTCTGTTCCCTTGTACCCCCCCCCCCCCCTCCTCACCCCACCCAACCCTGGGTCCCGCCTTGAGGCCTTATCTTTGGAATCACATTAAGGATGGTTTTGATATAGTCCTACTGGCAGGAACAGTGAAACAGCTCAGAGAACGCATCAGTAGAGCTGTAATGACCATTGACAGAACCTAAATACATAGCACGGAACGAACTTGACTAACGCTTGGACGTGTGTAATGTTACAAACGTGACACTCATGGTCAGTTTACTGTTCTGTTCCTGCACCAGTCATATTCGTACATGCCGTACTTTGGGAAATATGGAACTTTGATAATGAATCATTTATAGTAGCCTTGTGTTTTCTTATTCCGTTATGAAATGTTAGCATTCACTTTATATGTACTGTGGCCTTTTACTGCGATTACAAAAATTGCTCAGGATATATACGGTATTTTCTAAATGTGAAAAACTGTTACGGGTTATAACATGTCCTTGTACCTAGGATCACATATTCTATTGAACTAAAAAGGCATCTGAATGGAGGATGTCTTCTCGGTACCGTATTTAATATTTAATGAGCTTCAATATTAGCTCGTTACACACTAATAATACGAAAGTGAAATTAGATTAATAAGTGTTAGCAAAAACAAGTTACAAATTAAAAACGTTTTGAAATAGAAGCTATTGCCAACAACACAATTCTCCGTTTTCAAGACAGGGATAATTGTTAAGACATTAAGGGGAGACGTTCTAGGAAATACAAAATGTTTAAAATCTGCACTAAATCCGCTCTTTTCAAACCACTGCAACGAAATTTTGTGCTATGCTTTTCATGAATTTATCACATTTACCATTAAGTTCCTTGGATTATGAACATTTAATTTTTATGGAATTTTAAAATTTTATTTTCAAAAAACAACGTATTTACGAGTTTTTCAGGAACTGTCCAAGATACTTGTACAGCATTTTCTCCGTTTAATCTCTTTGGATATAGTAAGCTCCTTTTATGAGGCTTTTTCAGTAATTGAATAAGAAATTTAATAAATTTTAATTATAATTCTGTAAGTGTAATATAATTTTTTTGGCGAAATTCCGCACTTTCGCTCATATCTCAGCGTACATTCAGAATTTCAGAATTTTCTCTGGGTCTATAGAAACGAGTGTTCAAAATTTCATAATTCTACTCTACACAGGTGCTAAGAAAAAGATAGGCAAACATTGAAAGAATAATTTTCAGGAAATGCAGTTTTAAGTGCAGCCCAATTTTTTTGTTATGTCATCTCTTCAGAAGACACCAGATTTGTATTCAGGGTATTCTTTTCCTTCAGGGGTAATCGTCTGAATCTTGTTTTTTACCTTCTTTCTTTTCCCGGTGCTTCAACTGACTTTTCAGCTTCTGGGAAACGCTGTAAATCTATTTTTCTTACATGTCTTGAGTGAAATATCCTATCTTAGAGCCTCTCTAATGACTTAATTCTGCATATGCTCCCATCATTAACTAAAAGAACTACATCATAATTTGCAATTCTGACAGCTGCTGGGGGATGTAATGTGGCAACACAAGAACTGCTTATTCATAAACGAAGCATCTGGTTTGCTACTGTTTCTAAGACACGGTAAAGAGTCACAGATGATCTGTATAACCAAAGGGTATGTATCATAGTCTTATAGATGATCCCATACATGTTTGCTTGAAAGTAATGTATGGAATTGTTGTTCACCGAGCTACTACTAAAGTGTTGCTCCAAAAAGTGGACGTGACAGGAGGGTCACGTCAGATATTTAATAATTTTTCCGACATTTCGGATACCATTACATAACTGAAACTTTGTGAGCTTACTGTCTATGAGTTCTACTGATAAATAAAAAAGAAACTGAAAATTGACGTTTTCGGTCAATTAAATGAACATCCCCCTTTAGGATAATCAGTTTATTAGCAAATATCACGCTTTTCACGAGAGAAGACCTTCCTCTGTTTCAAGGTAAAATATAGAACACGACTGACGAAGTACGCTTAGTCATCAACACTTTGGTTTCAAAAAATGTACTTAGTTTTACTAACGATAAAACCCATTAACTGGATAATTAACAGTATCCTCCAGATAACTGCCACATATAACCCAGGACATAAATATGTAGAACTCGTAATATTTACAGACGCTGCACAAAACACAACCTCGTGTCTCACAACAACTAAAACAGAAGAAAACATCGGAATTCTTCCGGTTGCAACATTCTATTCTACTGTAAATAGTGCGATGTAAAAGAAACACAGATACTTGCGACCACTCTTTAAAGTTTTTGAATAATAACAAACAAAGAAATGTCGACTAAACACACTGAGCTTCTCACCGAGTTTTCCACACGTCCTAAGAGGTCGTTTCTGCTTCGCTGGGTATGGCTACGAGAAAATTACGAATAAATGGTACATAACAAAAAATTTTCACAAACTGTTTTGTGCAGACATCGCATTTAGTGTGTTAATAGCGTTTCATTTATTTTCCTCTACCGTGTGTTACATAGTACTTTGCATTTTACACCTGTGTAAACTAACACTAATTCACTGTGTAATTTGCATACTCAACACTGGCGTCCCCATTTTACGCGACATGACAGCAATACGATGTGTCGTAAATTCCTTTTACGGCACGCCAGGTTAGCCGTTTTATTGTCTAGACGTGCTGGTAGCGCCTTTGCCCGGTAGTCGGCATCACAGTTCTACGTGTCCGGGTTTATTGATTTCTTTCTTTGTAACTCATCGGATCAAGAATCTCAAATGGTACTGCGTTATGGGTTGTAGCTCACTGATTAAATGCTATTTCCTCACCATTGGAGTTCTATATTATTAACTGTGCCGCAAAATTTATCAAGACATTTGTCTGACATTGTGGAACTAGTAGTAGCATGGCGAATTCGCATTTGAAAAAGTTTTCACTAAAAACCTCCGTAATACCACGGTACTTGCGTTTACTCATGACTGATCTAAGCTTGCGAGATACACGCCACGGATGGCATGGCTAGTTATTACACCCAATCCCAGCAGATTAAAAACGCCTAAAGGATTTATTTTGAGACCAAAGACTAAGCAAGTTCCATTAGCTGCAGGAACGAGCGAACTTATTTCAGTAAGCCGGCCGCGGTGGCCATGCGGTTCTAGGCGCTTCAGTCCGGAATCGCGCGACTGCTACGGTAGCAGGTTCGAATTCTGCCTCGGGCATGAATGTGTGTGATGTCCTTAGGTTAGTTAGGTTTAAGTAGTTTTAAGTTCTACGGGACTGATGACCTCAGATGTTACGTCCCATAGTGCTCAGAGCCATTTGAGCCATTTTTTATTTCTGTAAACATCAGCTGTTTTCTAGTTTCTTGCCCAGTCATATTTCGGCACATTTAAATCATCGGCAGCAGGCCTATATTCATTAATTTTCTTAATTAATACTCTCTTTGCTTCATAGCGAATGGGTTTATCATTTGCAATAAGGCAATACAGAAGTACTGGACATGTTTGGGAAGGACTGCGAGACGACTTCACATTTCGTATAAACAGGTGGAACTCCGATCTACTATACTTCTGGAAACAAGTTTACTACGGAACATCACTACCTAAAGAATGGTAATTATCATAAAATGAATTTTTGGAAATGTACAATAGAATAAAACTTGTCGTAAACAACAAAAATATAATAAATATTTATTTTTAAAATTCAGTCTTGATCGCACCACGTATGCTACAAGAACATAGGTGACTGATTTCGGTCATATCACATGACCATCATCAGACCTGTAATTTAATTTAGAAAGTAATAGAAACCTTACTAGATTGACAATAAAATATGACAAAATGCTTATAAGGCTAAAATACAATAAGACTTGCAGTCTACGGAATATTGCACAATAACTAGCATTTCATCGGTCCCGGCGTTACAGTAGCCTCTTAATAGACCAACAGTATTTACAAATTCCGCATGTCGTATATAAAAATAGTATGGTCACGATGTTCAACACATTAATGCATGTATTATGTCTCCGTATATATCATCTTTCCCTTGTCCTCATAGTGTACGCATTTTAGAACAACCTTGAAAATTCATTAGCTTTTGTGCGTTACTTTGATAATGTGAAAAAACTCTCTTTTATTGTTCCAAAAACGAAATTTGAACTTAATATAAGGCCGTAGCCTAGAACCAGTGTACCATTCATGCAAAATAACCGTGATAATTTAGACGATCATTCCACCACGCACGAGGCTGAAAAAAGGCGTTTGCTGCAACACTGTGTCCTGCTGCTTTAAGGGGCTCCGGAAAGGCTCAAAATCACGAAAAGTTCAATTTTTACTTTTTTGCGTTTTCTGAATCTGCAGACTATTACCTTTTAATAGATATATAATTTATTCAATTCCGAAGACTACAACTATTTTTAATTTTTTTTTTGAAATGTGTTGTACATGGGCGTGACCCACTGTGGCGCTGTTAAACTGCTGTCAAATGGTGTTATTATTAACGTCCGTGTTCATCGGGTACATTTTAGTGATGTGAGATAAAGTATGTGTTGTGGCTAACCTATTTTCAGAGACTTAGCAGCACCTGAACCGTTGAAAAAGTTTATTCACGGAAAAACTCAAAACCCCAATGAAAGTGTAAATAGTGTTATATGGTCGAGAATCCCCAAGACTGTATTTGTTGGAATAGAAACACTTCACTTTGGTGTGTATGATGCTGTTGCGACTTTCGATGATGGCAACATTGTAAGGTGCAAGGTATTTAGAAATATGGGAATGAAGATAGCTTCTAACACGGTACGAGCGATGCTTGCTTTAGACAAGGAACGCCTTCGGGCTGCAGACAGGTCTGTAAAGAGTCTAGAAATACAAGCAAGAGTAAACAGGAGGAGGAACAAGAGGAAACTTGAGGAGGAGTTTGCAGAGGATGAAGATAATCCATCCTATGGACCTGGAATGCATTAAAAAGTTAATCCAATCTTTGTCGCTCGATTCCCAAAACTTTTATTTTCTCATACTAATTACATGTTTTCTAAGGATCTTCCAAACATATTTGTTTCAAACTTTCAGTAAATGTTACACATTACCTTCTGCATAATTTAACACAGCCTTTTTCCAAAAAACTGTACATTTTTGAATAAATAAATAAAAAATTGCAAAAAAATGTTGTGAATTTTCATTACAATTGAAAAAACAAATCATCTTTAATAACTGAACTAATATTTTGTAAAACCCCTGTGTTAAGTTGTAGCCCATTTTCCAATAAATAATCTGTAAAAAGTTCAACTTCCTACCTCAAATACTTTGTGAGGAAAGATGTAATTTATAAGCGTTATTTTAACATTGCAAGTATAGGGCGTTCCGGAGCCCCTTAAGGCGTCCATAACTGCCTGCTTTACGTCCTTATCCGGTAGCAAAAGTCGGCCCTTCAGTGCTTTTTTGAGTGACCGAATACGTGATAATTTCTGGAGAGAGATGAGGATAATAGCGCGGGTGCTCGAGTGTCTCCCACTTGAATTGGCCCAACTTCTGCATTACGGCGTTTGCTATATAGGGATGTCCGTTATCACAAAGCAGCTGCATTCCTTTTCGCAATTTTCCACTATGTTGTTTTTGAAAGAGATGCTGCCCCATACACATTCTTCATTCATACCGATGATTGTCCCTCAGCATCCACAAAAATTATAAAAGCACGTCGGTCCTGTTTGGACGCATTTGATAAAAACGTCGCAATAATTCGCCTCTCCGTGTTTGAGACTACTGCCCTTAAGACAGAGAGTAGCTGTGCAGTAACACAGGACGCAGATCAACCCAGGTTTCTTCCTCTGCCATATTACGTCATCTGAATGATATACTATGGACATGCATTCCGCACACAGCTCTCCAGGCTGCTGCCAACTTTGCAGGACGTAATGAGTTCATAATCTATTATTCCATGTCCAAGTCTAGCTTGCACAGATTAAAAGCTGCTGTAATCATTCCAGAAACTAAAACTGAGTGTCTGAATCTAATATAAACAGATCCACCTTTCATTTATTTCAAAATGGATGAAACTGCTAATATCTGTACTTTGCTCTGGCAGTGAAGTAGAGATTAACATCCTCAATTAAAGGAAGATACTCCCCCATAATTTCATTTCACCAATACCGAATTAAGTGCGCTACACAGATGCGGGTACCAAAAGGGGAGATTGTTTTTTGGACTGTTCTGATACTGCTTGAAAATTCTACTGTGATTCAACAGGAACGAAATATGAATGGCACGGATACGATGTCAATATTGAAAGTAGTAACCAGACCTAAAGCGAGAACAGTCTTAGCTACTGTGATTGGTAAGTGTGCTGGCCGCATGGTAGGGTCAGGGAAGACTCTAATCTTACACGCAAAGGGTGATCACTGCGCCTTCACAGAACGCTGAATTCTGCTGCACTGTGGTTTGTGGTTCTGGTTTGTGGTTCCTGACCGTCGCGGTAACAGCCTCCATAAAGTGACGAGGTCCCTACACAAACTAAAAATTCACACATATGGTCGTGAAAAACTTTGTTAACAGTGCATTGTAGGAGTCAACTATTGCAATAATGTGAATATTAATGCCACTAGCCGAACATTTTTTCCTAGCCATAAAGCACGTGGAAGCACCATAACAGCTAATCGAGCCCTCTGCTAAAGGAAGAGTGCCCGAACAAAATTCAATCAGTAGTTTAAACTAAAGATTCAGATTTGTCTTGAAATTACGAGTCGATTGATACAGGTCATGGCCTAATCAACCCAGTAATTCGAAAGTCGATTTAATTAAATGCCGATTAAGTCAAATCAAATGAAACTTCCTCAACAGTTAGGGACCTTCACTGTCTTACCTGCCCAGAGACCATCGGCTAGCGAGAGATTGCAATTGACTGACGTCTGATTTAATTAATATAAAATTTTCTTTTTAACGCGTATTACTGCAAGGCCAAGGTAGCTGTTAGTTTGAATTTCATTACTTTTTCACCAGCAGCGGAGGGGCACATCCCCTCCATAATTTTTGTAGAAGACCCATTATTCCAGGAATCCAAACCTTTGTGTGATAAGCTTTCATGGCCCAGAACAAATTCTGTAGAGGTGTACACCTGTTAGACTGGCCACGGAGTTCCTCTCCTTGACTTTGGAGGTATGCAGTGTCATGGGGCCTTCATATACACTGCAAAAATATTCACTCAAGTGTACGCTGTGAAGGAAACTGGAAAGTCTAAAGGTATGTACTGGGTGACAGCCGTGTCTGCTCAGGAGCCACTCTATGGGAAATGGCTGCTGTGTTGCACAGAGACCGTTCAGCGCGTCGCCGGACCTTGACAGCACGTAATGAGCAACGTGTGTGATGTCAGCACCTTCGATCGTCGCCAAGTCACGATTGCCCGACGCATGGAATACTCAGTTTCCAAACAGCAGCAGGCCATCTCGTCAGGGGTACGCGATGACTACCGCAATTTGAGGGGAACCTCCTCTTTTTTATTTCAGCACGCATTCACTGTACGCTCACCCAAGCAAACAGGAAAATAACATACAGAGGCCAGCGGAGATCTGGAGCAGATTCCAAGGCAGCCATCGATCGTAAGTTACTTTTTTACTAACATCAAAGTCTTCTGGTTATGCTCCTGCGTCATACTGTAATATCTATACTTTCATGTTAACTGAGTCTGGACGCGAAATCCAACTAGTTTCTTTTTTATGTTACGGTCCCGTCAATTGCTTGAATTCATTATTTATGTTGAGACTCCGATCAGCTTCTTGATCCGTGGCAGGGTAAGGAATTTAATTCTCTTCAAATATTCTCTTGAGACGGAATTTAGAGCGCCACGGAGGCTAGTAGATCCGCCCTGTGACCGAGCGAGGTGACACAGTGGTTAGCACACTGGAATCGCATTCGGGAGGACGACGGTTCAATTCTGCGTCCGGCCATCCTGATTTAGGTTTCCCGTGATTTCCCTAAATCGCTCCAGGCAAATGCCAGGATGGTTCCTCCCCTCCTTCCCCGTCCCTCCCTAATCAGATGAGACCGATGACCTCTCTATTTGGTCTCTTCCCCCAAACAACCTAACCTAAACTGCCCCTGTGTTGTTTCTCACTCTGAGTGTATATCCTGTTTCTTGTGTTTCATCATGTTACAGCATGGAACAGCGATTTGGTATCTGAACCGATATCTTGGACATGTCTGGTTGTGATTCTAAGTAAGTACAACCACTATTGTTGTGATTTGCTTCTGTATCATCTGGTCTGCGGTAAAGTTAGTTATTGCAAGTAAACCAATTATCCTAGCGAATCTGAATTTCTCACTTTCCATCTGAGATATTTGCTCAGCACGATCTGTACATTTTTCCTTTGTACGTCACCAACCAAACCCTGGGTGGTACTACCATGCAATATTTTTGACTGGATAATACCTCAGCAAAAGCGCACTTTAGTGTGGGTAGCAAGTTCAGTGTTTATAAATTGGGGGAGCAGTTTTTTTCGCCATCCCTGAAGCCCTGTACCAGAGGTCTTTTACCTGGTTATAGGATAAGAGTCGTCCGTCCATAGTTACTCTCAAACATTTCACTTCCGAGTTCCATAGTATGTTCTGTCGCCTGTAACTGGTTCTCGGCAGCTGTATGTAGTGCTCTGGACGAACAGAAGCACCATTACAGTTTTTAACGACGGACACGTGCATTGATATGAAACTTTCTGGCAGATTAAAACAGTGTGCCGGACCGAGACTCGATTCCGGAACTTTGCTTTTCGCGGGCAAGTGCTCTACCAACTGAGCTAACAAAGCACGACCCACGACCCGTCCTCACAGCTTGGTAGAGCACATGCCCGCGAAAGGCAAAGCTCCTGAGTTTGAATCTCGGTCCGGCACACAGTTTTAATCTGCCAGGAAGTTTCTTATCAGCGCACACTCCGCTCCAGAGTGAAAATCGCATTCTGGCCACGTGTATTGATAGTTCGCTGTGAAAACTTGTACTTCGACGATGGGCATTGTATCAACAAACAAATCATGAACTAACGTTCAGGTCTTGTGCAATTGCCTGTTCAATCAGCACCCACAAACCAACCTTTAAATTCATCCAATGGATCGTTTATGTTCTTTACCGTATATATCTGGTGTACTTCGCTGGCCACGGTGGCCGAGCGGATCTAGGCGCTTCAGTCCGGAACCACGCGGCTGTTACTGTCGCAGGTTCGCATCCTGCCTCGGGAATGGATGTGTGTGATGTCCTTAGGTTAGTGAGGCTTAAGTAATTCTAAGTTTAGGTGACTGACGGCCGGCCGGAGTGGCCGAGCGGTTCTAGGCGCTGCAGTCTGGAACCGCGCGACAGCTACGGTCGCAGGTTCTAATCCTGCCTCGGGCATGGATGTGTGTGTTGTCCTTAGATTAGTTAGGTTTAAGTAGTTCTAAGTTTTAGGGGACTGATGACCTCATAAGTTAAGTCCCATAGTGTTAAGAGCCTTTTTTGAACCTTTTTTTTTTGTGTCCTTCCTGTCTTCAGGCAAATATTTCTGATATTTATGCAAATATCTGTAATTTTGTTTTCTAAATATGTAGATGGGCTCAGCCCAAACAAATACAACATAATTCAAGTGACGCCTGCGTTAACTTAAAACTTCGGCCTATTTCTCGTCACAAGCATATCCTTTTTAGCAGAGTTTTATGTGTCTATTCGACAGAATGATTCAAACTATTATGACGTGCGAAATTCACCTTAACGATATGTCTTGACAGCGACAGCAGAACAAGAGGAATAACTAGGACTCCAACAGCGACTGAGTAGCGCTGCTGCATGGTGGTGGCAGCCAGACGCTATGTTTTTCTCTCGCTCTGTCTCTAATGCAGTCCATAACAGCAAAGGGCACTCAAGAATAGGCAAGCAATTGTTCCACGCGTCTACTTTTCCTGACTAGCAGAATCTCATACGTCGGTTCGCGCCGTGCTCTGTATCCGCCACCGCCGCTCTGCTGCGTTATTTAGTCGATGCTTGAGGTTTCATTTCCATTAAAGGGAATATCCCCTATTCTTCTGAATAGGGGAAAAAATTTCTACCACTAGAAAAAAGCAATTTGTTTGTGGCGACAAGCAGACTGTCGGTTTTCGTTGATGCAGTACGTGAGAACGTTTTATTTATTTGCTCTGATCTCATTTACATACTGGAAAAACAAAATCATAAATGAGTTTTTCACTCTGCAGCGGAGTGTACGCTGTTATGAAATTTCCTGGCAAATTAAAACTATTTGCCGGACCGAGACTTGAACTCGGGACCTTTGCCTTTCACGGGCAAGTGCTCAACTTCTTCTTTTCTTTTATTCCACAAAATCAAAAATGGCTACAATGAAATGACATAAATAAGGTGACAGATAATTGCAGTCATAAATTACAGCGTTCAATGAATGAGGAATCATATTCAGTCCTTAGCAGTAGCACACATTTAGCACCTTCACTGTCACCAAGTGTTGGCAGTTCAGCATGCACATTTTCTTCTTCTGCAGCCTGACGTTCCTCGTCATCATTTCCCAGACCCAAATTAATCATTTAGTAAATCCTTGATGTGTGTTCCTTCTAGGGTAAATTACGTGGACAGAAGAGCAGTCCCGAACAGCGACATTTCAAAATCCTTCACTGCCTTGTTATTTTTGTCAGTTCGAGCCTTCTAAACGCATCCTTAGGGAGTTCAAGATCTTCCTTTACATCAGACACCAGATGTTTGCCGTCATATTCTTACATCTGCTGTACTACTGATTTACTTTTCATGTGTGACTTTCAGGTGATGTTAGGGTCGGGAACGTGACCCAACCCATCCCGTCTCTACGTGGAATCCAGTTCCTAACCTAAACCCATTCTGTTGAAGATAATTGAGTGGATGGTACCATATTTCTTATTGTGATTCTGACACTTAAGTGTTTTCTGAATTCATTTTCCATATGCATCTTGTATTCAATATGTTCATTGTTCCCAATATTGTTAAAAACGTAACTTGTATATTTATCCATTAATCAAATCACTGCGTTCTTTTTTGCCTGAGGGTAGTAACTCTCTTCTGGTCTGAAGAAAATGTTAGTCGGTACATTGTTTGCTGAAGGTCTTGTTATTTGAGCAATTTTCTCCCTTGTCCACCTCCAGTTAATAATCCGATCTCCACATGTGTAACGATGAGGCACACTATCAACGAAGTTACATTTGCTGCAGAGGTTAGTGAACCGTATCATCTTCATCTTTGCCTAGGTGTGGTGTGTCGTCTTCCGGAGCCTTGGCTTTGCTCTGCCGCGATTGGTCCGTTTGCTTTTAAATTTCGAAGTGAGACGGGGAGTTTAGTTTCCGGTTGTGTGGCAGCGCAATGTTGCGGGAAAGGTGGTATAACTTCCTGTGAACGCACGTGATTGCTTCGAGCGTGTGTACTCGGGACGGCGGCAGTCGTTCTGGACGGGCTGTGTGATAAGGAAGCTCGGGGTGGCAACTGTTGACGGGGCGTGTCCGCGTTGCTATGGCGGAACTGGGGCGATTGACGTAACTCGAGTTGGTGCTGGTTGCGACCTGTCATCGAATGCTTGTCTGCCTTCTGGACTAACGGTGAGAATTTCTTGACTTGATGTGTCTCACTCAATTTCTGCCCTTGTCGTCGGGTGTGTTTAGCTCTAAGGTCGTGTGCCATGGTGTCTCGCAATTTTAGTAGGCTCAGGGATGCCCGAAATCCCGATTCAATGATTTGCTGTTATATTGTGTTAAAGAGTGTTAACTCTCTGTGCCTTAATAACAGAACCTAAAATATTATATGTGGTTGAAATTTTATTCTGACCCATGTGCAATAACGATCTTGTATTTGACAATTTGTTGAGTGGCATTATTATTTAGTACTGGCCGTCACATTTACTATGTCGAAGATATACGAATGCCTGTGGGCGTCATTAACAGTTCCTGCCTAGATTGGTGTTATATTTTGAACCATGTGTTTCTATGTTTAGTAATATTTATTTTATGTGTTGTAGAGAGTTGCTGTCGTGCCCTATGTGGAAGATTCGCCACGTTGCTGAAGTTTCTAGTTGTCCTGCTGGTCTGTGCCATATTGCTAAAGTAGGCAGCCCTAGCACAGCTGATTGTAAATCTTTTCCTAATGGTGAGAAGCACGGGCTGGTTTTAAGTGCTAACTCACTAACTTCACCCATTCTCAAATATTTATTACTACTGATATTCAGGCCCTTCAGGCCGAGTGGCGACGTCACTATCCCTTTATGCTTATTATTTTTATCTTGTTAGCTTGTTTCATTAAAAAAACCTTTGGTATATGAATTTGTTCTTTGTTCTTTACTACTCCTTTGGACGAAGTAAATTAACTATTGCTTTTGCATTCTTGTAGCATTATCAAAACAGCATTTGTTGTTATATTTGATGGGCCCTTCTGGCCGAATGGTTAAAGTCATTCCTTTCAGTAACTTATTGTATTGGTCAATAATTAATCAAAAGTGTTGGGTCCTTCAGACCATGATTATCTCATGTTGAATCTTAAGGTTGTCATTCTAACATTACAGTTGTGAATGTTCAGCGGCCCTTCAGGCCTGGAGTTTAAAATTTTTTATTGTGAACAAGTGTTTTTTAATGTTTAATAAAATTAAATTGTATTTCAAACTGTAACCTCATTTGGGTGTACGCTTTCACTCCCTGCAGCCTTTGAGCTCTGCTTACCTTACGTTTTGGTTAAGTTTTCCCATACCACGACGTTTCAGTTAGTGTCACTTAAACCGATGCAAAGAGACGCTCATTTGCTGAGGATGTTATTGACTACCTTGTACCACGCTGTTCTCACGTCAGAAGAAAGAACATCACTATTGATGTTTTTCCAGACCATATTCCACGCTATGCCAGCATATTTAGTTTCTATGTTATTTTTCCTTTCATGTTTCCGTCTTTCAGCTAAAATCGTCTTTGCTGTAATGTTTTTAGAGTTCAAAAGCTTTTTGTTGACATAGCTCAGTTCAAGATAATACTCCCTAATGTGTTTTAGCTTGAAACTTATTTTTTGTATATTTATCGGCGGCTCTATGCTTTCTGGCCTGACAATGTCATACAGTTTTGCTGTAATGCACCCTGGATCGTTACACAATATGCTCCATGTTCGTTTGACATACAATGCCATCGCTTTAGACTTGATGTCGGTTAGTCCCATTCCTCCATTGCTTGGATCCAAAACTGCTGTCTTCACTGGGACTCGAAACAATTCCCCTTTCCACAAGAACTTTGCTAAGGTGGACATGATCGTCTTCGCCACCATTGATGGAACTGGGAGAGCTTGTGCTATGTAGTAGGCTTTCGATAAAATGTACGTGTTGATAAACAGTATTCTCTAGAAATAGTCTAAGCTACGTTGACCGTTTTCAGTATAAGCTCCCTTGTTTTTTCTTGCCACCTCCCTCTATTTATTTCTATCATTTTCAAAAGGTAAGTTGTCAACGCTATTCCTAGAGCTTTGTGTTCGTTAACATGGTTCGCCCACTCAGTCCTCAAGTTAGCAAGCCGCTTTATATTTAGAAATTTACTTTTGTTTTCATTTACCAACGCACCTGATGCGGAACAGTATTTTGCAAGTACCATCTCTAGTTGTGTCACATCTGCTTGGTCTATGATGATTACGCCTACATCATGCGCGTAAGCACCTACCACGGCCGTTGTTCCTTGGATGGTACTGCCTGTCAGCCTGTGCTGTAGCTGTCTCAGGAAGGGTTCCAGCGATATAACGAACAGGAGCATGGGTAAAGGGCTTCCTTGCGTAACACCCGTTTTCATTTCAATTTGTTTTGTCAGATGACAGTTAACGGAGATTTGTGCACTAACACCCATTTCCATGTTCTTGATGATGTCGATGGTTTTGGCAGGAAGTCCATTCGGCGCATTGTCTCAAACAGGTATTCGTGATGCGCTACCCAAGCACGACTCGCGGCCCCTCCCGGCCCCTCCTCACACGTTCATAACAGCGTACACTCCACTGCAGAGTGTAAAATCTCTTTCTGGAAACATCCCCCAGGCTGTGGCTAAGGCATGTCTCCGCAATATCCTTTCTTACAGGAGTGCTAGTTCTGCTAGGTTCGCAGGAAAGCTTCTATGAATTTAGGAAGGTAGGTGACGAGGTACATCTACATCTACATCTACACGATTACTCTGCAATTAACATTTAAGTGCTTGGCAGAGGGTTCATCGAACCACTATCATATTATCTCCATACCATTCCACTCCCGAACAGCGCGCGGGAAAAACGAACACCTAAACCTTTCTGTTCTAGCTCTGATTTCTCTTATTTTATTTTGATGATCATTCCTACCTATGTAGGTTGGGCTCAACAAAATATTTTCGCATTCGGAAGAGGAAGATGGTGACTGAAATTTCGTAAATAGATCTCGCCGCGACGAAAAACGTCTTTGTTGTAATGACTTCAAGCCCAACTCGCGTATCGTATCTGCCACACTCTCTCCCCTATTACGTGATAATACAAAACGAGCTGCCCTTTTTTGTACCCTTTCGATGTCCTCCGCCAATCCCACCTGGTAAGGATCCCACACCGTGCAGCAATATTCTAACAGAGGACGAACGAGTGTAGTGTAAGCTGTCTCTTTAGTGGACTTGCATCTTCCAAGTGTCCTGCCAATGAAACGCAACCTTTGGCTCGCCTTCCCCACAGTATTATCTATGTGGTCTTTCCAACTGAAGTTGTTCGTAATTTTTACACCCAGGTACTTAGTTGAATTGACAGCCTTGAGAATTGTACTGTTTATCGAGTAATCGTATTCCAACGGATTTCTTTTGGAACTCTTGTGGATCACCTCACACTTTTCGTTATTTAGCGTCAACTGCCACCTGCCACACCATACAGCAATCTTTTCTAAACCGCTTTTCAACTGCTACTGGTCCTCGGATGACCTTACTAGACGGTAAATTACAGCATCATCTGCGAACAACCTAAGAGAACTGCTCATATTGTCACCCAGGTCATTTACACAGATCAGGAATAGCAGAGGTCCCAGGACGCTTCCCTGGGGAACACCTGATATCACTTCAGTTTTACTCGATGATTTGCCGTTTATTACTACGAACTGCGACCTTCCTGACAGGAAAGGTACTGGCGGAAGTAAAGCAGTTAGGAGGAGGCGTGAGTTGTGCGTGGGTAGCTCAGTTGATAGAGCAAGTGCCCGCAAAAGGCAAAGGTCCCGAGTTCGAGTCTCGGTCCGACACACAGTTTTAATCTGCCAGGGAAGTTTGAAAATTATAAATATCAGCAGAAACACCAGGAAAACACGCTACAAGATATACTACGTGCTGTATACGGTGATGAACGTGAACAATACACTGAATTTGAGAAGAATGCTGATGCGTACATTTGCGTCTCTAGAAGATAAAATGGCATTCGTTACTCATTGTCAGTGCTATTAGTAGCTCAGGAGAGTTGAATATACAACGAAAAATACCTGTATCTGCAGCTACATAGTACTGTGAAGTGCGTGGCAGAGGGCACTTCGCATTATTGTATGTGTTGAAGTTTCCCTTGCTTCAGTCGTGTATGAAGAGAGTGACGAAAGGCTGTTCATATGGCTCTTCATGAGCTGTAATTAGTTTAATTTTGCTTCACGATCCCCAGTAGCTCAATCATAAAAAATCTAACCGGGAGAAAAGCAAAATTTAAACACTGAATGAAATCACATCCTCGGGCCAATATTACCTATTCTAGAAACAAATATTTAATTTAACACTGAAAGCTTGTGTAAGATAGTGGACAAAAATGTTACCTTTTATGTTAATTTCCCTTTTCGCAGATAAATATATTCATTTCTTTTTTTGAAATAATGTGCCATATAGCAATCCTTTAATAGCCAGCATGCAACCATACACACACGCAAATCGTACATGGGTGCAATGTAATATGATTGGTTCAAGCGCCATTCTCTAGTAATTAAATGTTTGCAGTCAGATGTCACTAGATATTAGGTACTCTGTGTAGTCTGCATCAAAGGCAATCGAAGGTGCAGGACAGCGAAAATTAAATGCCGATCATCTCAAGCTTGGATGACAAAAGAGCAGTAACTAGAAAACAAAGTTCTCGATTCACTGCGAGTCAGTAAATTCGAAAAATATTTGTCTATTGAAATAATTATTCTGCGTAGCATTCTAACAGATTTCTGCTTAATACATAAGAAGAAAATTTTGTTTCTCATGGAAGATACCGACGTTAATGAGGTTCAGTAAAGGCAAAATGAACCGAGATTTTATGGTGGTTAAATGTCTCGATGTGATGTATTACAGCAATATAATTCATAATACCTCTCATGAGACAGTGATGATAAATACGAGATACTGCTAAATAGTTGAAGATAGCTTCAGATGGTGTGGTATACTTGTCTGTAAGAAATCTCTTGAAGCAGAAACGATCTGTCCAGGAAAATGGATACGTTAAGGGTCATCGGAACTACAAAACCCATACGGTCTTATTGCTCTTACGATTTTTTGTCGCGGTAATACCTAAAGCAGCTCCGACCTTGGGTACCAAGGTTCGTCTCTTTTTCCTGTCCGGAATAAAATTAAGCTATTTATTCTTTGCGGGAAACTTTACCTGTGAGACTAATTATACTTCTAGCTGCAGTGCGCTCGTCTGTAAACGCTGTACAGTTCCGCTGGGGAACAAATCGCGCATACAGAGGAGTTCCGTATCAGTTAGGACAATTGCGATGGCTAGGTATGCTTGTGGCGCTAGGCATGTGAACGTCATCAATATAGTGTTTTTAGCGTCATACTCGACGAATGACTGATATGAAACTGAGCATAGTGTCGACTACCCTGAGTTGTTGCCACTGACACCGGCATCTGCATCAGGAAAAGTGTCCCGCCGTAAGCGAGACCAGTCTCGTGTCACTGATGGGAATCTCATTGCCATATTGGAAGGGATAATTGCGAATGCATGCCTGTATAGCAGAAACTGCCACCCTCTTATATGACGAATGTCGCAACAAAATTGTCTCAAATTTGGTTAGATATTCAATTGAGTGACACCATTTCTGTATTTGATATCGACGAATTTTCAGTTCTGGTATAAAATATTTAGAATTTTGTTCCTGAAAAGTCATAGGTAGTCGTCCGCAATCGGAGTTTCTCGAAGCAAATATTTACTGTTAATACTTTTTACAGCGTTTTATGCTGAATTGAAATAACTTCTGACTTAAATACCATTTTTCTTCCTGGTTTGTACGGCACTTCAGCAGTCTACATTTGTGAATCATAGGACATGTAAAAGTCGTTCATTTTTATGCTTATCTCTGAGACTTATTGTTAAAATAATATGAATGTTTATTATCACTTCCGCAAACCATTATTAATGATCAGTAATTGTTTAACCGAAAGGCTATTAATTTTTTTAGGACTGGTTTGACGCTACTGTATGCATTACAGCACAATAATGTTAAAAAAGCAACTCCAACATCCGAGGCGTGACGGAGCTATGGAACAACTGAGTATCAGCCTCTTCTCTTCAAAATTGTAACGCAGATTACAATAACAAAACGTTAGGTAAATATCAGTACAAAAGCTCAAGAAACAAATATTTCAGAAGTTCATAGTGTTCAGTGTTCCGTTGATGCACCTCTTTTATCGGTTTTATGGGCACAAAGCTCAATTACTGTAATTTCTGTTCTCACTTTGTATATTAAAAGTAGCAAAAAATACGAAATGCACATCACTAAATGTCAGTGCTTCGATTAGGTATTTGGCAAGGTTGGAACTATTGTATCATACAGGAATGTGAGGGATGTCTCAAATTTGTAAATTATTTTTAATAGTTCGCAAATATTTTTAATGTACTCGGATAGTCATAAAATTTTAATTATCAGCTCGAAAAACTTAAGTCACGGAATTACTGTTTTCTGCTTGGTTTCCAGGTTGACATTGCCACGCCACAATACCGTAGCATACCGCCTGTGCAGCCAAAACAAAATGGTGGCGCCCTTTGATAAAACAGAGTACGTGCGGTATTTGTTTTCTACATTTGAAAAGAAACGACGCTGCAATAATCCACATGTGGTTGGTGGAAGTGAACAGCAACAATGCACCGACATATGACACAGTAGTCAGCTATGTCGCCTAAACGCTCCTTACATGGCCCAAACGCTTCCAGTGTGGTCGGAAAATCTGAATGAGACAGTGAACAAAGTGACAGACCTTTCTCTACGTACACCGGAGAATTACAAGCGAAGTGACGTTCTTAATGCTCCAAGACTGCCATATCACAGTTGATGCGACATTGGCGAATGCTAAAAAATCAGTCAAGGATCAGTTTTTATTATCTTTGACGGCATTTTGAACACGTCAATTGGTGTCGTCCACTGGATATCGCGACTTTTGACGGCCATTAAAAGAGCCCGCCGAACCTTAGCGCGGCAGTGGAAGAATTGCAATCATGTTAGCCTTTCTAGATGACGTTCTAACCAGCTAGTCGCCATGTACAAGAACTATGTTTATTTCTACGACCTCGAGACAAAGGAGAAAAGCAAGCGATGGAGCAACAGCTGAAAAATGAGAAGGCTCAAACAGCATCGCGAAAGCTCACTCTGAGTGTTTTTCGGGACTGCTTTTGTGTGGTGCTAACAGATTTTGTTCACAACGGATACACATTCACATGGATGTTCTAGCCAAGTCTTCTGACGTGTTACGAGAGGTTTTCAGAATGAAGGGTAATTAGAAACAATCCAAGGGTGTGGATTTCTGATTTTTATTCCGCTCCATGAGAGCACCGTAGCGTCTTTCTCTGCCCTACGACAAAGGAAGTAATGTACGGCAATTTTCAAGTGGAATGTTTGCGAAACAGCCACAGTGCAGACTTCTGTAACTAATACATGAAATGTACTCGCATTTTCGAATATGGACAACCATCAGATGTAAAATGGAATGACAACGATGAAAATTAGCGCTAGACCGGGACTCAGGTCAAGATTTTCCGCTAATCGCGAGCGGTAGACATTGCATTAGGCTGACCGAACACAACTCAAGGCGAGACCCAAACATCTATATGTCGTCATCCACGTGTCTACAACCTGCACTCGTGCATTCGTGATGTGTATTTCCATACAGGTGAGGCATTTTAACTGCTAGTCAATTGCACGGTGTCGGCTGATAAATACGGTATTTCAGTTGCTTGTGTTGTTCACAAATACGATGCTAAATTCCGTCGGACTTGGTCGCATGTCCGAAGAAACACGCACTGCGCCGATAACAGCCATTATGAGATACATGAAACATATTGGGATTTGCAAACATGGATAACCATCAGCCGTATAACGGAATGACGACAGTAAAATATGTACCTAACCGGGACTCGAACCCGGACACGTCGTTGACGACGCATAGACGTTTGTGTATGGCTTGAATCGTGCTCGGATATCCTAAAGGTAAGGCGAACGCTACCGATAAGTGGGAAATTCGAGATCGACTTCCGGTCCCGAACAAATTTTCTCCGTCCCCTTCCGTTATACGGCTGATGGTTCTCCATACTGGCAAATGCGAACACATTTCATGTACTTTATAAGGGATGCTGTCACCGCAGTAACTGTTCCTTCGCACATATGTGCAAGTCCGAAGGAGCTTTGCATGGTGCTTCCGATCAACATAGGCACCGCACTGTCCTACGTTTCTATGATTAAGGTCCCGCCAAGTCATCCACCAATGGGGTAAATGAGCCACACAACGGTGAATATACAGAGGAGGACGAACACAATCGTAAAATGTCATGGCACACGGCTGAGCTTTTCGGATTAGGAATTAAAACGCTATGACTGCGTATTCTGAAAAGCGTGTTTCTCGCATTACATCAATATTTCAGATGATTCAGCTGTGGAAGACAGATGATAGCATTCGTATTTTCCCTAATGCCATACCTGGATACTTTTTTCAACGTTTACGGTAACGCGTGTGAATTTCCTACATATACCAATACTGAAGAAACTGCGGTGGAAATGGAATGCGAGGTCTTTCCATACTTGTTAAAGAAGAGCGCACAATTAGAGCCTTAGTCAAAGAAGTAGAAAGTGAGGAAAGCGAAGTGCTAAGAGAGTCTGTCAAAATTCAATTAGGAAATCACGCAACACGAAATCTCAGTGATAATACCGTAGTTTATTTTTGGTAACTGAAAACAGTTTTAAAAGTCCAAAGTCTCGAATCATATCCTTAATCTGTGGTTTAATCAATACTTGACCGAAAATTACTAGCAAATCAAAACTGTGTGCCTGACAGAGAAGACAGAAGGCGAGACAGAAGCTACTGACGGATGCAAGGCTGAGAGACCACGTCGAGAGTCGTGCCTGGATAGATCTGTTAGTCGTGGAGCATTTAGCAGCGACAGCCAAAAGCCCGACATTGGAAGACCGATCCAGCACACGGTTTTAATCTGCTTGAAATTTTCAAATCAACGAACGCTTCGCTGAACAGTAAAAAATAATTACGAAGCACGTCTGCCTTGTTAAGCATGTCTGCTATTTCTCCATACACTTCTTGCGACGCAGATAGTCAGCCTAATCTTGGCCTCTGAATAGCTCTACGACATGCATTATGGCGACAGATCTCTGTATCGGAAAACGACGTTGGCTTTGATACTTTACACAGCCGTTTACAGGTTGTCCGCTGCGCCGTTAGAGCGTCCACCTAGGGAGACTGTTGGTCCGCAGGCTCTCCCGAAAGACGGCTAGTAATTAATCTGAGCGTATTAATTAACGGCGACAGCGGCGCCACCGGCAGAAAGAGGCAGGCCGGAGGCGAGCACGGCCACGTCACGCTCTGTGCGCCCGTCTGCGCGCACAAGCCCGACTACACCCATTACCAGCGACACAGTACGAAAAATCCGACGACGAATTACACAGCACGTCTGCTTAATGTCAACACTCAGGCATCGTGGAAGAGACTAGTGCGATTCTGTTTCACGAATCTCTCATGAAATCTAATTTCAAATACTTTGCTTAATTAGCGTTTGTTTAGCACGAGACAAATTGTAATCCGTGCAGCTTGAAGTTAACGAACGAATTCAAATGTCTCACGTCACTGTTCTTAATGGAGTTATATTCCGTATTTGGCCTCACATTGCGAACCTGTAGAAAACAGCAAGTTCAAAAAAGCTGTTTCATGACGATGTTCAGTGTCACAATGGTTACTTCAGCCACTTCATGAATCAGTTTATTTTAACCTTTGTGCATGTCGTAAACGAGTTGTGATCAAGAAGAAACAAGAATTTTTGCTTTCCTTAAGACATCTTTATTTAATCAACAATATCAGCTCTATCCTCTTGAAAACAATCCCCTACACATATATCGCTCTTGTGCCAGCAATTCTTCCAATACTAGAAGCACTTCCGGAATTCACTTTTCGATATGGTGTTCAGCTCGTTCAGCGATCCTTTTTTATCTCATCAATGGTGGTAAAACGACAATCTATCGTGTTTCTCTCCAGCAATGGGAATAGAAATAAGTCGCTTTTTTTTCAAAAAAATCATGTAGAAAATCGAGGTGTGAGTTGGAGCATTATCAGTATGCAATTTCCGCGAGTAGTTTTGCCACAATTCCTGCGAACGGCTCATAACTTCCAGTTTGTATGCCTTACTTACCGTACGACGATAAGGCAGGAGCTCATGATAGAATATGCCTTTGTACTAAAAGAAAACTGTGAAAAGAGCCTTCACATATGATCGAAAATGTCGATTCTTTTCGGTCTTGCCGCTTCATGCAGTTTCTATTGGAAGGATTAGACCCTGGATTTAACTCATGTTTCGTTACCTGTTTCAAACTTCTAAAGAAGTTCTGAATCATTGTAGACTTCATTCATTTCCTGAGCGATGTCAACGCGACGTCAAGTTGGTAAAAATTCAACAATTTCGGAACATACTCTGCTTCTACACGTATCATGGCCAAATCAGATAAAAAAAATGCTTGGCAAGAGGCAAAAGATGTTGATTTGACGAGTTCCCAGAACCGTTTTCTTTACTTCTTCCACGTTATCATCAGTAATTGCTGTGCTAGGGCGTCCAGGGCTGTAGTTATCTTCAATGTCTTCTAGAATCTATTTGAAACGCTAATACGACACGCTAACTCTTCTCTTACTCATAGCAGATTCGCGAAAAGCCTTAGTCAACATTTAAAATGGAGGCTGCTCTTTATTCCATTTTTAAAACAAAATTTAATGTAAATTCTTTGATATACCTTTTTCGAAAGTAAAAAATTCACCAAACACTAGAAAACACGTTTAATCTTCTCGGCTGTCGACAATACACTAGATATTCAAATCAGCTGAAAATGCATACACGCATCAGAAACTTGCGTAACAAGATTTAAAAAAAAAATGAAAATCGGTCGTAGGAGGCCCCATAAATTAAGAAATTCCCGCTACTTTTTAATCACACTTCTCTGTTTTGTTTATATTTCTTTTCGTTAAATCATGATGTGGTGTCACCGCCAGACACCACACTTACTAGGTGGCAGCCTTTAAATCGGCCGCGGTCCGCTAGTATACGTCGGACCCGCGTGTCGCCACTGTCAGTGATTGCAGACCGAGCGCCGCCACACGGCAGGTCTAGAGAGACTTCCTAGCACTCGCCCCAGTTGTACAGCCGATTTTGCTAGAGATAGTTCACTGACAAATTACGCTCTCTTTTGCCGAGACGATAGTTAGCATAGCCTTCAGCTACGTCAGTTGCTACGACTAGCAAGGCGCCATTATCATTTGCTATTTATCTTGTGATGCATGTACCGTCAGACTGACGTTCACCAATTATGGATTAAAGTTAAGTATTCCAGAAGCTACGTACCTTGTTTACTAGACTCAACTCCTATAACTGCTCCAGACCTCACGCCAGCCTGCGTGGGCTTAACGCGTGCCTTTCGGCTACCTATCATAGTGGCTTGGCTGTCTTGCCAAGTCACAACAGTTTGGGGACGAGGATGGGATTCGTCGTCCACCGGTATTTGCAAGTACGCATCTGCTAGGTCCAACTTCGAAACATATTTACCCGGGCACGTTGTATACTATCGCAACTATCGAGGTTCACGGCGTTGGCTCGAAGGGCGCATTCTTCGCTGCCTCGGCCGCGCGATGTATCTGGTTTTGGGGGCTCTGGTGAGGTGCGTCGGCATCTCAGTCAGCTGCGCCTCGGTCGTCGCACGGGATCTGCCGCTCCCCGTCTGCTTTCAGCGACGGTGCCGTCCGGTCAGCGCCCTGGGGACCCATCTACTGGCTCGCCTCAGCCCCAGGTCTTACCGACGCTGCCTTCCATCTTGCCCCATGGCGACGCGCCGCCACCGCCGCCTGTTCTTCAGCCGGCGACGCCCGAAGTGGAGGCGTGGCTGCAACCGCTGGGCGCCTCCCTGGGTCACGCGCCGCCGATCGCTTCCCGTGACCCGTGACCAGTTGTCCTCCGCCATGGAACTCTTGCCCGCTCCGGACCATAGGTCGTCTTCGCCCGTCGGGTGCCCCGGCTCGATGGAGGTCGACCCTTCGGCCCCTCCTGACTATCTACGGGCGCATACACCGCATGTTGGCGTGCACCCTGGACTAGGTTTTCAGGCGTTTCCTAGCTCCCCTCGGTCCAAATGGCAGGGTGCGGGTGGCACAGCCTCGCCTGTTGTTAGGCTCCCCACCTCGTCGCATACGTCAACATGGGGTCCTCCCCACGGCGGGCGGAAGCCTTATAACACAACCGTTCGCCGATTTGCGGGGGAGGTATGTGGTGTCGCCGCCAGACACCACACTTGCTAGGTGGTAGCCTTTAAATCGGCAGCAGTCCGCTAGTATACGTCGGACCCACGTGTCGCCACTGTCAGTGATTGCAGACCGAGCGTCGCCACACGGCAGGTCTAGAGAGACTTCCTAGCACTCGCCCCAGTTGTACAGCCGACTTTGCTAGAGATAGTTCACTGACAAATTACGCTCTCATTTGCCGAGACGATAGCATAGCCTTCAGCTACGTCAGTTGCTACGACTAGCAAGGCGCCATTATCATTTGCTATTTATCTTGTGATGCATGTACCGTCAGACCGACGTTCACCAATTATGGATTAAAGTTAAGTATTCCAGAAGCTACGTACCTTGTTTACTAGACTCAACTCCTATAACTGCTCCAGACCTCACGCCAGCCTGCGTGAGCTTAACGCGTGCCTTTCGGCTACCTATCATAGTGGCTTGGCTGTCTTGCCAAGTTACAACACATGACATTTCTTCGTGCGAGAAAGTAAAATGCGTTCTCAGGGATTATATAATGAGGTGGACAGACGGATAAATGTTGAAGCATCGTCGCTCTACTGCTGCCCGCAGATGCAGCCAACATCGCCCTTTGTTCCATGAGACCACTCGCCGCATGATCCATAGTCAACTCCGATGGGCCGAAGGTCTAACGAGGGCCCTTCTAGTCACCCAGCCTGTTGGCGCCTACCGTGGTCAGTGCTACCAACCAGACGTTGGAGACTGGGGTTCGCGCGGTTGCCCCCGTCCGAGGTTCGAGTCCTCCCTTGGGCATGTGTGTGTGTGTGTGTGTGTGTGTGTGTGTGTGTGTGTGTGTGTGTTGTCCATAGCTTAAATTAGTTTAAGTTAGAGTAAGTAGTGTGTAGGCTTAGGGACCGATGACTTCAGCAGTTTGCTTCCATACGAACTTACCACAAATTTCCACAATTTACCGGGGTTCGCCAACTGCTGTGCCTCAATCACCCACAGCCGCTGCAACAGGCTAACACCATTCCTACGCTCTTGGCACGGTGAAGCCAGTCTGCAGCGTCAGGAACTGAAGCAGCTCCACCACAAACCAGGAATGTTTACTAAGCAACGTATCTCAGTTCCCCGGCGGCAACGAGCATGGCAGCCGCAGATGACTGTACAATAATGCTCGGGGCCCACGAGATATACGGGCTCCCGCAATGAAATTGTGGCGTCACATAGGCATTTTCGCCACATTTTGCGAACATTCAGCTCAGTGCAGGGACTGCTGGAAATTAATATGTAACTCAAAAGATACCCACTGAAGGTATTTATCGTACGCTATCGTACGCTAGCGTGCATTTAGACGCGCAGTAAAGAATTATTAAACTCGTTTGAAATATTTACTCTTTCCCAGCCAGAGACGGCTGCTGGTACACATAGCACTTGCAGTGTGAAGTGCTGTGACGCACTCACCATGGCCTGACTCTCTTGTGGGCCTCGACAATGCTTCACCACTGTGAGACGTGGGTTCAACGCTCACATCCTGCCTGCTGTACGTGGACAAAATATTTACAAAGTACGCTGAACCTAACAAATAAATCGACTGCATCCAAGGTGAGTGGGACTGCGTTTTAGATTGTCTACCCACTGGAGGACCCCACACTGATACAATGAAATTTGAATTAAAGGCTAAGAACGCTTAAGCAATTTTGTGAGGATTAGATGAGCAACGATTAACTAAGGAACAAAAGTTAAATGTAAGTTATTCAACATAGACAGTCACAGCCGGTGTTCACTTCAAATAAAAATTCCGCACTGAGAGGCCTTGATCGACATACAAAACTACCACTTGACATTTCGTCTGCTACTGCGGGACAAATTTTCAGAGACTACTGCAAATGCATCGAAGGATCGAAGTGCCCAAAAACTTACACAGAATTGCGGAGGAAAACAACACTCGTCACTTGATGCTGAATATGTGATTATCCCTGGCTGTAGTTGCTTTTTTACCTCCTACGATACCTCCCACAGTCGGAGATGCCGCATTTTTGCTACTAATTGATTATACAAACGTAACGGTACAGTTGTTTGGCTCCCACTTCCCCCAAAGAATAGATGTTCTCCCTTCCTTCCTCCTTTCCTGACAGCAAGATTTCCAGTGCACTGCTAAGGACAGACTTCAAAATGTAATTCCTCTCCTGACATGTCTCACCTTGCGTAAATCTTCAGTCTACTGTTCCCACCTTTCTGATTTTTCCTTTGCGTTTACCGCATGAATTCCTTGTGGTCCCTTATGTTCACTCGTTTGCGTCTCTTTTAAATGAAGGTTATTTTGACTTTTCTTTTTTCTTCCAAGGGCTATTTCTTTTTCAAATTCTTTGCATGTTCCCGAAGCAATTTCGCTATTTCTACATTGCACTTCCTATTTATTTCACTCTTAAGTGACTTATACTGTCGTATTTCAGTCATCTCCAGATCTTTTTAATTCCTTCTTTCATCGATCAATTTCAGTATCTCTTCTGTTGCCCATCGTTTCTCCATAGTTACCTTCTTTGCATCTAAATTTGTGGGCTCAGCTTTGTGATTCCCCTTGAATTGAACTACCTACTGTGGTACTATTTATCGCGTTATACACAGTGTCAGAAATTTGTAACGCATCTTACCATTCCTGTGTACTTCAGTATACCACTACGTTACACATTTATTACCCGTTCTTCGTGTTCACCTCCTCGTTGACAGTCCCCTATCAGGTATGCCAATGGAGGGCTAATCCAGAACCTTTGACAAATGGAGATCATTAACACTTAGCCGTGGCGGTCATGTGTTATCTTCGGATTCTCTGACTGCGTCCCTATAGGAGACGCGAGTGCCGCACTGATTCGCTCGCTTTATCGTTGGCTACGAGTGAGGAAAAGTGTGGGCCAGTGACGCGGTTGGCGGCAGCGGTTATGGACTGAGGGTCCACCCTGTTGATATGGTGGTCGTTAGGGCCTCTAGGTGTATTCGCAGCCATATGCACCATAGCATCAATTGTGGCTGATTTCTGCGTTTTGGAGAGAGAATACACCAGCAGTTTGCCTTCTGGAATGTTCTTGCTGTGTTTAGTTTGGACGTTGGTGGCCGGAATAGTGCTTTGGATGATGGCATGTGGAGTACTAAAGAGGTTATGCTGCGTATTGGATTTATTCCCTCAGTGAACCTCTACTATGGGGTTTGAAAGATGAGGTTTTCTTGAAATTACTGTAATCTATTTGAAGCCGTGAACGTAAGTTTGATGATTTACGTTGTGATGTCTATTTATGTGTGTACAAGAAGTGTTTCATGGTCTGCGGCTTAGTCTCCGATTACATGAATGTTTACTTAGATGGGCCACTGACAAAAGTAGTAAATCTGTCTTTGAACGATTGTGCTCCGATTCCGCCGGGGATACTTAATGTGCACTGAATCAGCTTTTGATGTTTTAAATTAATGTTGTTTTAAATCTTTTAGATGGGTTTAAATCTTGAGGGTCTGCTACCTCAATCTTACCTGTAAATGTTTACCCTAAAGTCCATGCCAGGCGAGCAAGCTTGTATCTGTTGTTCTGCAGTTTCAAAATAGCATTCGGTGTCCGTCGATAAGTCTTCTGTTGGTTATCACAAGTGTCTTATCCTACTATATTAGGAGTTTTAGTATAGTAATTGTAATTTCTGCGTATAATAAAAAAGTTACTTTAACGCTTAACTAAGCCTTGAAAGACCTGAACACCTTCATGACGGAGCTCTTGACTTTAGTGTCACAATGTGTATGCTGATTGTTCACAGTCTTGGTTTCTGAGCCGTGGCACTGTAAACGAGGCGGCGCTGGCCCGCGGGTACGTACTCGTGTATTCCGGCCTGTGGACGTACCCAGACGGCGTCTCCGGTGGCCGTTAGATCTCGTTGGAAGTTTGATTCCAGCTGCAGCTGCTACACGAAATAAGTTTTCCGAATATTTGGTGGGAGACTTTAAGTAACTGCCTCTTCCGGCTTGCCCTGTTTTGTGGTCCAATTTAACGAACCTAAGAATCTACACTCCTGGAAATTGAAATAAGAACACCGTGAATTCATTGTCCCAGGAAGGGGAAACTTTATTGACACATTCCTGGGGTCAGATACATCACATCATCACACTGACAGAACCACAGGCACATAGACACAGGCAACAGAGCATGCACAATGTCGGCACTAGTACAGTGTATATCCACCTTTCGCAGCAATGCAGGCTGCTATTCTCCCATGGAGACGATCGTAGAGATGCTGGATGTTGTCCTGTGGAACGGCTTGCCATGCCATTTCCACCTGGCGCCTCAGTTGGACCAGCGTTCGTGCTGGACGTGCAGACCGCGTGAGACGACGCTTCATCCAGTCCCCAACATGCTCAATGGGGGACAGATCCGGAGATCTTGCTGGCCAGGGTAGTTGACTTACACCTTCTAGAGCACGTTGGGTGGCACGGGATACATGCGGACGTGCATTGTCCTGTTGGAACAGAAAGTTCCCTTGCCGGTCTAGGAATGGTAGAACGATGGGTTCGATGACGGTTTGGATGTACCGTGCACTATTCAGTGTCCCCTCGACGATCACCAGTGGTGTACGGCCAGTGTAGGAGATCGCTCCCCACACGATGATGCCGGGTGTTGGCCCTGTGTGCCTCGGTCGTATGCAGTCCTGATTGTGGCGCTCACCTGCACGGCGCCAAACACGCATACGACCATCATTGGCACCAAGGCGGAAGCGACTCTCATCGCTGAAGACGACACGTCTCCATTCGTCCCTCCATTCACGCCTGTCGCGACACCACTGGAGGCGGGCTGCACGATGTTGGGGCGTGAGCGGAAGACGGCCTAACGGTGTGCGGGACCGTAGCCCAGCTTCATGGAGACGGTTGCGAATGGTCCTCGCCGATAGCCCAGGAGCAACAGTGTCCCTAATTTGCTGGGAAGTGGCGGTGCGGTCCCCTACGGCACTGCGTAGGATCCTACGGTCTTGGCGTGCATCCGTGCGTCGCTGCGGTCCGGTCCCAGGTCGACGGGCACTTGCACCTTCCGCCGACCACTGGCGACAACATCGATGTACTGTGGAGACCTCACGCCCCACGTGTTGAGCAATTCGGCGGTACGTCCACCCGGCCTCCCGCA
Organism: Schistocerca cancellata; assembly: GCF_023864275.1. Classification (NCBI taxonomy): domain Eukaryota; kingdom Metazoa; phylum Arthropoda; class Insecta; order Orthoptera; family Acrididae; genus Schistocerca; species Schistocerca cancellata. The sequence goes on along the minus strand of NC_064628.1, from coordinate 112,879,335 downwards.
TGCCCACTATACGCCCTCGCTCAAAGTCCGTCAACTGCACATACGGTTCACGTCCACGCTGTCGCGGCATGCTACCAGTGTTAAAGACTGCGATGGAGCTCCGTATGCCACGGCAAACTGGCTGACACTGACGGTGGCGGTGCACAAATGCTGCGCAGCTAGCGCCATTCGACGGCCAACACCGCGGTTCCTGGTGTGTCCGCTGTGCCGGGCGTGTGATCATTGCTTGTACAGCCCTCTCGCAGTGTCCGGAGCAAGTATGGTGGGTCTGACACACCGGTGTCAGTGTTTTCCATTTCCAGGAGTGTATTTTCTGTACTTGAGTTTACGAACATTAACTCTACTGAAGTTTCTGAATGTTTAAATTCCGTCTGTAATTCACTGCTGTTGATAGTCAGCTTGGCCTAACTTGGTTGCACATTACTTGTAACTCGTTGCAGAATTACCGGTCTTAAAGTCGTAAATTTGCTCTCGTTCTCGGAGGATTGATTATTGTTCTTGGTTGTTGTGTAATTTAAACTCGGAACCCTTACTTAATTCCACTGTTATAGTCGTGCGGGTTTTATTTTAGGGCCGTACTGCTGTTTAAAATTTTGCGTTATTTTAACTTGTTGTCTACTGAGTTTTAAGAGTGGCCGCTGCGTCGGCTAATGGTGGTTTCGCTTACTTAGTTATTTAAATTACTGTTTCTCCCTTTTAAATTTGCGTGTGTAAGTGAAGGTTCTGGTTTAAACTGATATTTCACTTGCGTTATGCAAGAGAAACTTGCTGATCATTGCTATATATCACGTGCAAGAGAAGATCGTAGTTTTAATTATCATTGCGATTTTTGGCATATTTTGAAATACATTTGCAATTTCTTAAGGAAAAATGATGTGCTCAATCTGGGTTCACCCTTCCACGTCCCCTAGCCTTCGTCCATCCTATGTTCGGACGTTACAGTGACACTTTTTTTTAGTTGCAGGCGAATAGTCAGAGGACACATATTACTCGTGTTTAAATTAGAGGAAAGTTGATGCCCACGCATGTGTTATAAAGGTTTTGTTCCTCTTTGATGCATTTGAATTTCTGGTAAGGAGTATGGGACCAAACTGTTGATGTCATCGGTTCCTAACTTACGCTAAGGACAACACACACACACATCCATGCCCGAGGGAGGACCTCCGACGGGCGGGAGCCGCGCGACCCGTTGCAAGACGCCCTGTCCAGACGGCTACCCCGCGCGGCCTTATTGATACAGATCATGTTAGTGTTTATATGTTGCACCACATGTGGGCAGTTGCAGTGATATTTTTATTACCTCAGTTGCGACATATGCAATTAAGTATGTATGAAAGTTGCTCGGTATTCTCCAAAAAGCTGAAAAAGGCCAGTATCAAACAGACGGAAGCCGATGACGGAAAATGTTTTCATGCATTCAGTTCAGTGGTTTCCATTGCCTTCTGCGCCCGCTTGCTGTTCATAGTCATATTAGTGGCAGCACTCCACCCAAAGGACCAGAGGACGCCCGGAAACTTTGTTCACACCCCCGCCGTTGAAAAGGCCACTGCCAAAACGAGTATGGCTAACAAAGGAAATCTTCGGTCCGAGTCTCTGATGATTTTTATTCACAATTTTAGCAGAGCGTACGATGGAACGCAAGACCCAGAACGCTTCTGATAATTTTTCGAAGCTCGTACTCCCAAATCACGTTCTTCAGCTGGATGCCCCTCACTTTACATCATTTTCCTTTGGTGGCGATAAAACTCATAGCTAATACGAATGTAATGTCAGTGATTTATTATCAATGGCTTACTCATTTATGGGTTACAGAAACAATCAAGTAAACAACTTTTCTAAATATTATAGTAGTCCTTTCTCAGACTCCTACACCCGTCATGGGAGAAGGGGGCACTAAATGGTGATGGGAACATACTTACTCTCGACAGTGGCAAGAAAACATAATTGACAATAACACATGTAATAGGAAGTTATAAAGAATTTAGATTGTAAGACTCATCCGTACAATTGCGTAGATTGCAAGAGCCGACCACTGTGAGAATTATCGCACAATCAGTTTAACAGTTCATGCACCCGAGTTTCTGGGAAGAATAATATACAGAAGAACGGGAAAAAAAATGAACATCTGTTAGATGGCGAACAGTTTGGTTTTAAGAAAGGCAGAGGCATGAGACAGGCAATTCTGTCAACATGGCTAATAATGAAAGCAATTCTGGTGCAAAATCAAGACGTGATCATAGGTTTTGTCGACCTGGTAAAAGCGTACGTCAATGTCAAATGGTGAAAGATGATAAGATTAAGGGAAAAACACGGCTTCATTATAGGGAAAGAGGGGTAAATACAATAAGTACAGGAACCGAGGGAGAACAGTAAAACTGGAAGACCAAGAATGAACTGTTCGGATTAGGAAGGGTGTGAGACGAGGATGTAGTCTTTCGTCCCTACTGCTCAATCTACACATCGAAGAAGGTATGACAAATTAAAGATAAAACCAAGTGTGGAATTAAAATTCAAGGTGAATCGCTGACAACATCGCTATCATCAGAGAACGTGAAAAAGAATTACAGGATCTGCTGAATGGAATGAACAGTGTAATAAATACGGAATAAGGATTGACAATAAATCGAAGGGAGATGAAAGTAATGTGTAGTACCAGAAACGGGAATAGCGAAAAACTTAGCATCAGTGTTGGTAATCACGAAGATGATGAAGTTAAGGGATTCTGCTACCTACGTAGCAAAATAACCCATGAAGGTTGGAACCAGGAGGACGTAACAAGCAGACTATCACTGGCACAAAGGGTTTTCCTGGCTAAGAGAAGGCTACTAATATCAAACGCAGGCGTTAATCTAACGAAGAGATATCTGAGAATTTCCATTTGGTGCACAGCACTTTATGAAGTAGGAACTGTGGGAATACCGGAACAGAAAAAAAAATCGTGCATTTTAGACGTGGTGCTACAGAACACTGTCGACAATTAGGTAGAGTGACAAGTTATACGATGAGCAGGTTTCTCACAGGGTTGGCGAGAAAAGGTATATATGGAATACAATAACTAGAAGGGGCAGTATAGTAGGACGTTTGATGAAGACATCACGTAATAACTGCCACGGTGCTAGAGGGAGCTGTAGATGATGAAGAAAGGGACTGAATGTATCAAAGAAGTAACTGAAGATGTAGGTTGCAACTGCTACTCTGATATGAAAAAGGTGGCACAGTGCCCGCATCTCGTGGTCGTGCGGTAGCGTTCTCGCTTCCCACGCCCGGGTTCCCGGGTTCGATTCCCGGCGGGGTCAGGGATTTTTCTCTGCCTCGTGATGCCTTGGTGTTGTGTGCTGTCCTTAGGTTAGTTAGGTTTAAGTAGTTCTAAGTTCTAGGGGACTGATGACCATCGATGTTAAGTCCCATAGTGCTCAGAGCCATTTGAACCATTTTTGGTGGCACAGTGGGTGAACTCATGGGGCCCACATCATACCACGACAAAAAAAGGAACAATAAATAAATAAAAATAAAAATAAAAGAAATTTACAGGATTGTCTTCCAAAGCGCCTCGCCACAGCTGTATCGACTGGGCAGCGCCTCGTTAGCAGCGGTAGGCAGGCGTGCGCTCGTCTCGCATCACCGACAGCACAGTGAATCGTCAGGTGGCTGCTGCTACATCACGGGGCGGCCTTCGACCCGTGGATTCCGGCAGCCTCCGGCGTTACTACTCGATCTCCAAAAGTACACTCGCTGACTTGCAGTCAGTAATTAGGCCAAAAGTCCACCTGAACTATTCGCTGGAACAAATGTGTTGGCTCTCACCCCTCACTTAAGATGCAGGAGCCGGCAGCATCGAATACTGCCACAGTAACAGCTGCAATGCCCCCCCCCCCTTACCCTCCCCAAGGCGGATGACGGGCAGCGTCCAGGTCACGCAGGTCAAGTCTCCATCTGGTCTGCTGAGTGATGGCGGCCTCCACACCCTAGTAGTGTTGTTTCGGAAGTTGGTAGCGCAGTTGGCAGCATCAGCTACCTTCATCCGAACTCGTTGTACCACAGACGATCGCCTAGCATTATTTGCTAGGCGTGCCGAGAGCAAACGTCCATAGCCTTCTGTCTCATTGGATAACTGCAACTGATACAAGGGCTGAGACTATACAGAGGGCAGTCGGAAATCGGCGCTCAGCAATCAGGTAATTGATAATTAGGGTGGGGTATTTATGTTGGTTCTTCCAGTGCGCTCTGCGGCGGTGGAGATGATTATGGCATCATGTCTCCTGGTTTATCCTCGTTCTCAGCCATCCTAGTGACTTTAGTCTTCCGCAACTTCATCCTTTAGATGCTTTTCTCTGCTGGCTCGACACCTGAATACTTACCGTTGCTTTGTACCTTCCCTTCCTTACAAAACATTGCCTCGTCTCCAGTATGACGATATCTCTCTGTTTCCGTCATGTCATCATGCTTCGTTTGTAGGCCTGAGCGAATGTCGTTGCCCCATGCTACGATAGCTTCCATGTTTGCCCTAATTCGCTAAGCATTCCCCGTCATAAGAGGAGATCTAATACTCATTGGCAGAGGCTGTTTGGCTTCTGGAAACTGCCAAGGTAGACCTTGGACGAATTTTTAATGTCTGCTGGGGATACTATCTCCCTTCCTCCACAACAGTCGTCTCGAATTTTTCAGTTTGGAGTACCTGTAATAACATCATCTTACACATTTCGCACCGGTAATTAAACATTATACAACTTTAGTCATTCTTCCATTACCATATAGCTAATTTACATGATTTAATGTCTTCGCAGAAGTCCTTTCTTAGACATTAACACAATTATTCATATACTTTTAAGTTTCTCCATTAGTTTGCACGTAATTCCCTTAACATATATCTGACATTTATTTACAAATCAATCTGTAAGTATCTGACGGATAAGTAAATCTAGGCGGTGCAGTGACTTTCACTTAAAACAGAGGTAGGTTACACAAATCGTACGAAGAAGCACTACTGGGCTGGTAGATGATACTCTTGTAACAGTTTACTAGGACTAATTCTGGCGAAAAACCTGAATAGACCTAGTGGGTGCCTACTCTTTACAAATGTGGATAAGACGTTAAAACTTTCGTTTGATATTCCCTTCTTTCAGCCTTTCACGGGAATAACTGGTCCTAGCATGCCTATGCCACTCTGTATCATCCTATTTGGACAGATCATAACACTTTACCTGTGGAATCTCTAAAGGTCTTCCATTGACACTGAAGCATAGGATTCTCTTTGCTCCAAAATTATTGATACATCTGTGATCCGTATCTGTACCCATTTTGGTATGGTACCTGAGAGAAAGGAACCTTTAATAGTGTCTCCCCCTCCCTTCTCAAATGCGAGATTAACTGATTAGAACTAAATCCCCATATAAAAAACAACAACGTGTCGATCCGTCGATATTGAAAAATAAAAGGAAAAAAGACTTTGAAACATATTACAAATTAAACAAAGTAGAACTGGGTGACTTCTTAATAACCTGCACAACAACAAACGAAGTACAATGTAGGCAAACAACCATCTCAAATCATATGTACCGTTATGGCCTAAGGCCGTAAGGCATTTTAGACGTACTCTGTTCATCAGCCTTCTTCTTCTAAACTCTGCGAGGCTTCGCGTTCTGTACTGCAATCACTGCAGGTATCTGTGGTAATGCTTCCATAGATTCTTTAAAGACGTAATTTCTTTGTTTTGCCTTTTGTTGTGTACGGGTTCATTATTGCATTAAAGACACAAAACGTCAATTCAATGGACATGTGGCCTGCAAACGAAAAAGTGTCACGATCTCTTCATTGGCAAAAGACTCCAGAATAGTCCCCCGTTCGGATCCCCAGGGGGAGGACTGCCAAGGTGGAGGTCACTATGAGAAAAAGATTGAATACCCACCGAAAGGATATCGTTCTACGAGTCGGGGCATGGAATGTCAGAAGTTTTAACGTAATAGGGAAGCTACAAAAACTGAAAAGAGAAATGCAAAGGCTCAATCTAGATATTGTAGGGTCACTGAAGTGAAATGGAAAGAAGACAAGGATTTCTGTTCAGATGAGTACGGATTAATACCAATTGCAGCAGAGAATGATATAGAGGGAGTAGGATTCGTTATGAATGTGAAGATAGGGCAGAGAGAGAGTGTTACTATTGGCAGTTCAATGATAGGATTGTTCTTATCAGAATCGACAGCAAATCAACGTCGGCAACGTTAGCTCAGATATACATGCTGACGTTGGATGGTTCAAATGGCTCTGAGCACTATGGGACTTAACATCTATGGTCATCAGTCCCCTAGAACTTAGAACTACTTAAACCTAACTAACATAAGGACATCACACAACACCCAGTCATCACGAGGCAGGGAAAATCCCTGACCCCGCCGGGAATCGAACCCGGGAAGCTGACGTTGGAAGCTGAAGATGAAGAGACATAGATTGTATACGAGGATACTGAAAGGATAATACAGTACCTAAAGGGACATGAAGTAATAATAGTCATGGAGGACTGGAATGCAATTTCAGGGGAAGGAGTAGGAGAAACGGTTACAGGAGAGTATGGGGTTGGGACAAGGAATGAGAGAGGAGAATGACTAATTGCTGTAATAAATTTCAGCTAGCAGTAGCGAACACTCCGTTCAAGACTCACATCACAAGAAGAGGAGGTATACTAGGAAAAGATCCAATAATACAGGAAGGTTTCAGTTAGATTACATCACGGTCAGAACGAGATTCTGAAATCAGATATTGGATTGTAAGGTATACTCAGAAGCAGATATAGACCCAGATCAGAATATAGTGGTGATGAAGAGTACGCTGAGGTTTAAGATATTAGTCAAGAAGAATCAACTCGCAAAGTGGCAAAGTGGACTACGGAAGTACTAAGGAATCACATAGATACGCTTGAAGTTTCCTAAGGATATACATAGAGTAATAAGGAATAGATCAATAGGCACTAGAATTGAAGCGGAATGGAATTCTCTAGAAAGGAAAATCACAGATGTTGGAAAGAAACACATTAGTATAAAGAAGGCAACTGCGAAGGAACCTTGGGTAACAGGAGAAATACTTCAGATGTTCGATGAAGAAGGAAGCAGAAAAATTTTCATAGAAAGTCAGGAATAGAGAAATACGAGCTGCTCAGGAATTAAATAAATAAGAAGTGCAGGGATGCTAAGAGTAAATGGCTGCACGAAAAATATGAAGAAATCATAAAAGAAATGACTATCGGAAGGACTGACTCATGGTATAGGAAATTTAATCAACCAGAGGTGAAATTAAAAGCAAGGGCGGTAACATAAAGACTGCAACGGGAATTCCACTATTAATCGCAGAGGAGAGAGCGGGATAGAGTCGATTTAGAAGAGAGAGGGGATCCTGTATTAGAACCAGAATTAAAAGTGCTTTGGACGACTTAATATCAAATAAGACAGTAGCGATAGACAACATTCCATCAGAATTCCTAAAATCATTGGGGGCAGTTGCAACAAAACGACTGTTCACATTGGTGTAGAATGTATGCATCTGGAGATATGCCATTTCACTTTCGGAAAAATGTCATCTACACAATTCCGAAGACTGCAAGAGCTGACAAGTGTGAGAACTATCGCACAGTAAGCTTAACAGCTCATGCATAGAAGTTTATAACGCTAATAATATACTGAAGAAGGGAAAAGAAACTTGCGGATATGTTACAATGCGCTGATGACAATGCTAGCCTGAAGAATATTTACATGATTAGCTGAATGGAATGAATACAGAATATGGGTTGAGAGTAAATGGAAGAAAGACGAAAGTAATGAGGAGTAGCAGAAACAGCAAGAAACATATCATCAGGATTGACGTTCACGAAATATATGAAATTAAGGAAGTCTTCTTACGCAGCAAAATAGCCAATGACCATCGGAGCAAGGAGGACACAAAAAGCAGACTAGCACAGTCAAGAAGGGCATTCGTAGCCAAGAGAAATCCAGTAGTATCAAACTGAAAAAGAGTAATACTCATGAACAATCGTCTACTGTGATAACTTCCCTACACTTTGGCCTATCCGCTCTTGTCGTTCTAATGTTTTTGTGTTTGCATATTTTGCTTGTTGCCAAACGTCTGGCAGTTTATTAGGAACCTTTTTTATTGATTTGACGTCGGGTCCCAGCATCGGGTTAATCACTTCGGTAGGTGAAGGCATTTTTATCCCACACATTACCTCGTATGGTGAAAGATTGGTAGCTGTATGGACTATAGAATTGTAGGCGGCGGCTATAAAATTTAATACACGTCCCAGTTTTCATGATTGCTGCTGAGATAATGCCTGAACATCTTCGAAATCGTGCGACTGCTCTCTACTTTCTCCCATTGGCTTGAGAGGTGAAGTTGCTTGACGGCAACTTGCGAATTCGGAGCAATCGACACAACTGCTTAGTAAGATCGGACATTGGCATCCTGGTCTGTAATTAGCATGTCTCAGTCCTGTAAATACCTTCTCGAACCGTATTACGTGCTCTTCCATGTACTTTTAAAACACTACTACGTCATTCAGATGAACATTACTTTGGTCCCAGTCATCGATTTACGGCCTCCAATAATCTCTTAAAGGTTGCTTGTGCATTATTGAGTTCAAATGGCATTCGACGGTATTGGAAATAACACCCGGGATGGAAACAGATGTCATTGTGCAGTCCTCTGGCGCTACTTCTTTCGATCACTTGCGGTCCTTAATTCCATTGTAGACTAGTAAACTGGCACGTAATTGTCGGAAGTCTGTGCTAAGTTTGCAATTGGATATGCATCGGTTCCTGTGTTAAAGAATCGGTAGTCACATCAAAATCTGTTTTTAGTGCCACCTAGTGTCTTTTTCGGGACCAAAATTAAGGGTTCCCCAGAGACTATAACTATACTAAAAAATACGGTCAGCTACCTGATGGTTGATAAATGCTTCCATTATCGGCTGCATAGACTTCGGAACTCAATATGGGTTTTTGTACTATGGCGCATTATTGCCTGTTGGTGTTCTGTGTTGTGTGAGTAGGGATGCTGGTAATGGACACCTCGGATGAACTGCAATAGCAAAGGTTCCATTTCTTCTCTATTACTTCCCTGTAAATGTTCCACATTCACATATAATGCTGATACATTGACGGTTTGACTGCGGCAGAGGTCCTCACTTGACCTATCCATGTCATTTTCCTCCAAAATATCCAAATTAGCAGTTATTAAACCTTTAGACTCACTTCGTCCCTGTGTAAATTATCAAGACTGACCAGAAACGTAAAATATCCGTCCACTCAACACACAGTCATATTCGTACATGCTTTCGAAAACACTCACTTCCCACGTTGAAACTGAACAGCGTTGTCTCCAGTGCCTTCACGTCGTTATCACCTACTCTGCGTGAGCTATACCGTGTCGACCGTAGCCTCTCCTTGTCCAAGGGATCCGGCTGACCACTGACACGTGAGCTCCTGTGTGAACCAGAAATTTATGTTCTGTATCATTTACTTTGCCTAGCAAACGGCAATCCGTCTCTCCATACGTTTCTGCAGTCTCGCGTTCTACTGGGAATATCACCCGACGGATGAGGCAACCCATTCCCATTTAACGATCGATTATTAGGAGGTGTGTTTTCTTCCTACAATAACGCGCTTCAAGGCAAACCTCTGCACATTCTTAACATCCTGTCTAATGACGCTGGGATTCCAATTCCAATTCGGTTTTACAGAGAGTACTTCACATCATTGGCTCCTTACTTAGCTTGCATTTATCGCGAATCTCTTGCCCAACGTAAAGTCCCGAACGACTGGAAAAAGCGCAGGTCACGGCCTGTATATAAGAAGGATAGCAGGACGGATCCTCAAAATTACAGACCAATATCCTTAACATCGGTTTGTTGTAGGATTCTCGAACATCTTCTCAGTTCTAATATAATGAATTTCCTTGAGATAGAGAAGTTGCTGTCCATGCATCAGCACGGCTTTAGAAAGCATCGCTCCTGCGAAACGCAATTCGCCCTTTTTTCACATGATATCTTGCGAACCGTGGATGAAGGGTATCAGACGGATGCCATATCCTTGACTTCCGGAAAGAGTTTGACTCGGTGCCCCACTGCAGACTCCTAACTAAGGTACGAGCATATGGGATTGGTTCCCAAGTATGTGAATGGCTCGAAGACTTTTTAAGTAATAGAACCCAGTACGTTGTGCTCGATGGTGAGTGTTCATCGGAGGTGAGGGTATCATCTGGAGTGCCCCAGGGAAGTGTGGTAGGTCCGCTGTTGTTTTCTATCTACATAAATGATCTTTTGGAGAGGGTGGATAGCAATGTGCGGCTGTTTGCTGATGATGCTGTGGTGTGCGGGAAGGTGTCGTCGTTGAGTGACTGTAGGAGGATACAAGATTACTTGGACAGGATTTGTGATTGGTGTAAAGAATGGCAGCTAACTCTAAATACAGATAACTGAACATTAATGCAGATGAATAGGAAAAAAGAATCCCGTAATGTTTGAATACTCCATTAGTAGTGTAGCGCTTGACACAGTCACGTGGATTAAATATTTGCTCGTAACATTGCAGAGCGATATGAAGTGGGACAAGCATGTAATGGCAGTTGTGGGGAAGGTAGATAGTTGTCTTCGGTTCATTGGTAGAATTTTTGGAAGATGTGCATCATCTGTAAATACTAATACGACCTATTCTTGAGTACTGCTCGAGCGTTTGGGATCCCTATCAAGTCGGATTGAGGGAGGACATAGAAGCAATTCAGAGGCGGGCTGCTAGATTTGTTACTGGTAGGTTTGATCAACACGCGAGTGTTACGGAAATGCTTCAGGAACTCGGGTGGGAGTCTCTAGAGGAAAGGAGGCGTTCTTTTCGTGAATCGCTACTGAGGAAATATAGAGAACCAGCATCTGAGGCTGACTGCAGTACAATTTTACTGCCGCCAACTTACATTTCGCGGAAAGACCACAAAGATAAGATAAGAGAGATTAGGGCTTGTACAGAGGCATACAGGCTGTCATTTTTCCCTCGTTCTGTTTGGGAGTGGAACAGGGAGAGAAGATGCTAGTTGTGGTACGAGGTACCCTCCGCCACGCGCCGTATGATGGATTTCGGAGTATGTTTGTAGTTGTGGATGTAGATGTTTCCAGATATGGCTAGTGCGCCCACGTCTAAAACACTCCAGAAAACAAACAACGCGCTCACTCCGTCTTTAGGTAGCTATGTCGATATCCAAGTGCGTAGCAATCCTAATTGCAGCAGATAAGTCAATTTGGTTCTCCACTTTGACCCTCCTTGACATAGCAGCATAAATGCCTCTTAGAATCTCATCAAGAGCCCGATTCTCCGCCTAACGCCGGATACCTCAATAGGTCTCTACATACTGCGTTAGATCACACATTTGCGAGTTCAGTTCTCTAATCCTCTCAGAGGAGGATTCCACTGATTCGCCGTACATCTGCGACAGTCCACTGAGTTTTTCCCTAAAGAAGCTCGGTTTTGTTTCCAATAGCGCTGTATTAGAATGTTAACCAGTTCAACAAATATATGGGCGTTACTGAGAGTCTAGTAGTACACTACTTATTGAAGGACGTTTCTTCCCACCATTTTTCCAATGGTGCCTTTGCGTCATTAATAAAAATAGATACTTCCTCGGTTTCTTTTCCCAAGAATGGTCCTATTAGGGTAGCTGCTGCGGGATCGATGGAGCGAATGGGTACACTCAACATGTTCTCCTGAATCAATGTTTCCTCGGCCCCCAACGGCTTCCCACTGCTCTGTCCTCCTACTCAATTCTTCTGTGCCGTGAGCCTGCGTTTAATTTCGCGTAATTCCAGAGGATTTGGAATTCCACTGGCCGCAAGAGCGCGTGGAGCGTGACTGTCGCCGGTAGAGGGCAGGTCGAAGAGAAGGGAGTTAAGGGCTGCGGCAACCTGGAGAAAAGGGAGTGTGACACAGGTGGCGAGTAGCGCAAATGAGGCGGCGTGTTGTTGTCACCAAGCGTCTGCCGTAGCCCTTTGGCAATAGCTGTGTCTTTGCTCACTGCGGGTTTGGCACCGCCGACTGTTGTTCGAAGCTGAAAACGTTGCTCGTTAAAAGCTACTTAGACAGGACGCACAGTATTCGGCGTGTCCTCAGCTATTGAAATGGCAAGCAGTTTGTGTCCATTGTGGTGCTGGATTGGAATCCGGTCTGACCTTTGCAAGTACTCGACGCGGCGGCGTCTACTGAATGATACCTGTGGGTTTCCGACTACGAGTAATCTTCGTTACATCCTTCTCTCGACGCTCTCTCAGCAAGCGTTTGTCAATGGGCGCTGGATTTTACGAGAAACCACGGTGAGCATCCGATTAGTGTGCACGTCACTTGGTGTCGAGTGGTGGCTATTTTCACCCCGTATAGTGGTATCCCTTTATTATATATATATATGAATGTGTTATTTATGAAAGTTTTGCCTGATACTACCTTTGAGTTCAGCTCTGTCAATGTGTGTGGGCTTGTAGCTATCACTATTCCGAACTGATTTTAAAATTGAAGGTTATAGAATGCAGATGTAATTCTTCTGATTTACGAATTTTACTATATAATCAGTGAAAACTGTTTAATCTACCACTTTGTTTCTGTGGTATGTCTATAGTTACCTGTTGACTAGTATCACGAACTCGAGCTGTTTGTAAATTGTTTGTATCTACCAAAAAAAAGTAAAAGGAAATTTTATGCATCAGTAGTCAAGTCAAGGTTTCCTGTATAAAGTTCATACTTTTCTGCATTTGTAGTATCATTAATTCTTACTAAATAATTAACGAGTTGGCTCTGTGTTACAGGATAGATGATAGTATCTCTTGTTAACTATGGTCTAATTTAAGATACCTGTGTATAATAACCGAAACTTTTAATGAAGGTTTCTAGCGGCAACCGCGTCCTATGTTAGTAGAGAAGAAGGAATTATTTCTACTGGCGTTGCCTCTGCCACCGCCTCTATAATCATAAATTAGAACCACATTTGTCAGTTATTTTGGTTACTTTGAAGGCAATTGCTTATGGATTATATTTGTGACATATTTATTTAATCATATGTTTTGGAGTTTGTAATTTAATTGTATTTTTACCTCATTTAATACTTTTTACTAAAAGGAAGTGATTTTATCCTGTGGCCCTTTTCAGCTGTTTGCTGTCAGTTGAAATCAGTTTTGGGGCAATTTGTTAACTTTATTCTTGGATTTCTGCTTTTTAAAAATAAATTCATTAGTGTTTTCAGAAACGTTAATAAAGTCATTATGGCTCAGTACCTTCCCATTCAACACCAGCTCCCTACCGCATTTCACATTCGTCGTCTCACCCCCGATGCGTTGCAGTTTGTAACAACTTGACTGTCTGCCTCTGCGAAGCTTCCACCTTATTCAGAGTCGCTGCTAATGTGTATAGCATTTGTGTAATCTCCATCTCCACGTATACCAGGAAAGAAGGATACTGAATACAGAATAGGCAAAAAAAAAGAAAAAAAGGAATTGAACTACAGTTAATCTTCACCGGCCTATCTTAGACCAACTAGAATATGTGCAGTGATATACTTCATGACGAACCCTTTTATATGTATTACAGATAGCTGACACAGGTTGAACACATTGCAGGTCATGCCCACATAAATTACAGCACCAAAAAGTTACTAGCTGCAAGTGAACTTCTCTAATGTTGCTATGGAACTGAGACAAAGCTGTAGGTTCGTATTGTCTAAAGAACGACACTTTCAACTGTAAGTAGGCTGTTTATGTTTTCTTATTGGCAACGTTACGTAGCGCTCTATATGAAAATCACTGGCTGTGCTGTGTGCAGTCTGTGGCTAGTTTGCATTGTTGTCTACCATTGTAGTGTTGGGCAGCGGCAGTTGGCTGTTAACAGCGCGTAGCGTTGCGCAGTTGGAGGTGAGCCGCCAGCAGTGGTGGATGTGGGGAGCGAGATGGCGCAGTTTTTAAATTTGTAAAAAATGGATGTCATGAGCTGCTGTATATATTATGACTATTGAGGTAAATACAATGTTTGTTCTCTATTAAAATCTTTCATTTGCTAACTATGCCTACTAGTAGTTAGTGCCTTCAGTAGTTTGAATCTTTTATTTAGCTGGCAGTAGTGGCGCTCGCCGTATTGCAGTAGTTCGAGTAACGAAGATTTTTGTGAGGTAAGTGATTTGTGAAAGGTATAGGTTAATGTTAGTCAGGGCCATTCTTTTGTAGGAATTTTTGGAAGTCAGATTGCGTTGCCTTAAAAAATATTGTGTGTTAGTTTATGCACAGTCTTGTATAAATTGTTATAAGGGGACGTTTCACAACGTACTGGTAAGGTCTGTATGACCAAGAAGATACAGAATAAGAAAGCAAACAAAAATCGGCCACTCACCACACTGCATTGTTATCAACTTCAGCTTGTAGCTATTGACCTCATGCAGGAGCTGCGTAGGTGGTCGGCTGCTATTGTCCTTCATGTATGGCTGTGGCACCAGGCGTTAAAGTCTACCACTGGCAACCACTTACTTGCTGACAGCAGATTTAGGAGTCCGGTCCCAGACTTCTATAGGCATCAGGAGAGAGCGGGCGGGTTACGGCGGTGAGGACCGAGTTACGCCTGAGGGCGCTAAGGGAACGTAACACGAAATGCCGTGCCACAATTGCGCCGCACAGCAACGCCTCGTCAGCAGCGGCAGGCCCGAATATGTCGTCTCGCACAGCACAGCGAAGCATCTAGTAGCGCCTGCTACGTCTCGGGGTGGCCGTCGACCCGCGGATTACGGTGGCCTCCAGCTCTACGTATCGATCACTTCCCTCGTTGACGACGAAGATATGCACCCAGGAGTCTGGCCCCAAGTCTGAAGTAATCGCTGGCACACAGCGGTCGGCTCTCAGCCCTCACTTAGGCGCCGGCATCCACAGGAACAGGATGAGCAGCTGCAATGCCGACCCCACCCCCCTCAAAGGTGGCTGACAGGAATCAATCAGATCATTCAGGTGAAGTCTCCAGCAGGCTTGCAGGATGATGGCGGCCTCCGCAGCCTATTTGTGTTGGCAGCATCAGCGTTCTTCCATCCTGAGCCGTGCTGCTGTAGACGAACGAAGGAAGGTAGGCGTGCAGAGAGTCGACGTCCATAGCCTTCCCCTCTCACTGGTCTGCTGCAATTAACAAAATGGCTGCACTGGGTAGTCGGCAGTCGGCACTCAGTAATCTCGTATTTGGTAAGAAGCGAGGAATATTTATGTTGGCGCTTCCAGTGTGGTTTGCGGTGATGGGGATGGTTATGACATAAAGGGTCCCGGTTTGCCCTCGCTGTCGTCTCTCCCAGTGACTTTAGACCTTTGCAACATCATCTTTCAGAGGCTGTTTTCTGATGGCTCGACGTCTGAAGACTTACTGTTGTTTTGGGCTTAGCCTTCCTTGCGAAACACTGCTTTGTCTCCAGTATCACGATATCTCTGGGTTTCTATCAAATCATTATGCTTCGCTTGTGGACCTGTGCCCTCAGTCGTTTCCCTGTCCTACTAGAGCTTCCATAGCTTCCACTGATCATGGACACAGCCTCATGGGCTTCTGGGAGTTGCCGAGGTAGAATTTGGATGCCAATGTAGAATTTGCACGAGATTTGGTGTCTGTCGGGGTTACTATCCTGTAGTGTAACAGCATGTTTATGTGTATAATCTGTGAGAGTCCCACAGCGCAACCGTATGAATTCAGAAAGAACCACTGTAACTTTGGGCAGTGAAAGCTCCCCTGCCTTATTCAGGATTGAACTGATTTCGAATCAGATTTCTTGACGCTTCAGCTACTTATTCACCACATCTTGATCTCCCTATAGTCTCTTATTAACAGCTATGGTGCTGAAATAATGTCTCATATAAATGGACGTGCTTTCGTTATTCAATATAGAACTGAAAAGTAGCAATTTATCATAGTGTGTCGTAGTGGTAGCAGTCCGTCCGCAAGAATTGTTCTTACGCTATTATGAGAGATCTATGAGTAGCTTATGCACACGAATATAGAACATATGTACACAGTTATTGATACAGACATGAGCTACGTATAACTGAATTATAATTTTAGCAGTATTCGCCATCGGTGGCACGTACTTTTTTCTCTAGAGAGCCGTTACTCTGCGAGCAATGACAAACAACCAGTTAATCTCCACTGGAATTTTGTGAAAATCGTACGCTTTCCTTATTTCCCCCATTTCTGCAATATTTGTGGTAACCATTTTCATAAACTGAGGATCTGACCGTTTTGGAACTGACTCAGTATCACTGTCGTGGCAACATATTTCAGTCGAGTTGTGGTTTGTAATAATTATTGTACTTTTGTTGTGATACAGCCCGTTCCTTCCCTAAATGTTGCAGTCTTTCTCTCCTGGGAAGGGGCACTGGCAGTGTGGGCGCAGAGGCTTGCGTGTACGCGTGAAGTTGAGGGCTATGTGGTTGTGCACCATATTGCACCCTGTAACGAAGCCCGTGATATTTGCACACAAACCGAATTCCTAGTCTTCAAAATGGAATATTAGTGCTCAATACATTCTGTTTCAAAATTTTTTAACTTGTTACTGCTTTTCATTATTATTTGACTGTCAGTTTAGTTGCGATTTCCTTTTACATTCCGGCGAATATCTTTATTATCTGACTTTGCACCGTAATAGTACTCCTCAAGTTTTTCGCTATGAGACCCGAATCAGTGCCTAGCTAAAGGCGTTTCCATGCTACATCAGTTTGTAAGTGTACACGTTTACATGAAGCGTTTTGATAGGAATACCGCACATGCGCTCACGCTGGTACGATGACGTCACGGGCAAAACAAATATAGCGCGATAAACACGCACACACATGCACTAGTAATTTACGCATTATTAGTCTCGTAGTTCTTAAGAGCTGTACTAATTTTTTTAAATTTAATCGCTACTGCGGTATCTCTCGGACGTTATCTGACATATTCAGACATAGTTAACAATGAGTGTTAGACGTTCAAGTCGCGACAGGCAAAATGACGATCGTAATACTTGTATTAAAGTTGAATACGTTTATCCCCTTGAAGCCCCGTGGCGGGAAATGAAGTAAAGTACCGACTTATGGGTGCGTAGACAGGACGTCATACGCAAGTCTGGGTCGGTCAAGGAAGCGTGAACAGCTAATCGAAGTGGTAGGAGAAGATGACGTGACCCTGGTCTTGGTTCGGACCCTAACATGGAACACGGAACTACGATAATATTCGTCGAGAAGCCGTGGACGTCCACGTGCCAGCCCTGCGCCGGGCATCTACTACCCGTTTAATCATTCCATTATTCTGTGGCCTCCGAAAATGTTTTCTCTTTCTCTGTTTGTTTGGGTACACCCAAAAAAGAAAAAAAAGTAGGAAAGAAGAAACACACATGATGCAACATCTCACTGCCTTGATTATTTAATTATGATTTTCTTTCTCTTACTTATAGTCTATGTAATCTTAAGCTGATTATTATAGAGGAGCATTAAACTCATATAATTTCTTAGTGGGTTTGACGTAAAATGGCAATAACTGTTACAAAAGCTGTATACAAATCAATAACTGTTGACGGAGGTCTTCCAATTATGTAAAAAGTATTTAAAGCGACAAAAAAGTTTTTCAAGAAATGGTTAGGCGACTGTTCTCTACGAGTACAACGTGCTCAGGTATGTCTACAAAAAAGCAACAAGCATATACCTGTGTCGTCCGAGCAAGACACAGCCAGAGGAAAAGCACCAAAGCCCCAAAGATGCTAGATGGTCCCCGTGCCATAGACTCGCCACATGCGCAAGTTCCACCAGCGAAACGGGTGGCGCTGAGAATGAAGATATCGACTTCGCCTCCGCCAATTGCCAGCGAGTAAAATCCGCCAATGACCGGGCGATAACCGACAGAAGCCTAATCGGAAGAAAGAAGAGAAGCTCTAGCCCACTGGATTATAGATCGTGGTCCAGGGCTGACATAGACAGGGAACGTCCTTTAGTGAACTCTTAGAAGTGAACAAACAGTTGTAAATTGTATCTGTTACGTACTCTGCAGTGTACCTACTATTATTTGCACTTATCCATTGAGGGCCTCTTTGTGTTACATTATATGCAGTGTTGCAAACTTCATTATTCATCCTGTCACAAAGATAAGTAAACCCTTTTAACTCATTTGTGTTACTTGGTTACTAACTTGTTGAAGTGTTGTAGAACCTTCGTCCTCCTATCCTTTTACCTCACCCTGGGGCGAAGGTGTGTAATAGTGGCAGGGAGAAATTGTCTTAGAGGTATACTGCACCAGGACTCGTTTCTCTAACTCACAAACTCGGCCTACCGTAACAACGGTGGCAAATTAGCCTCCACGGCAGTAGCGATGAGGCCTTTACAAAACATATGAACCAGGCAAATAATGCGAAACACCTAACCAACTTTTTGGGAAGATGACAAAATTCATACACCTTCAGGAAACTGCTCTCTGAATGATCCTGGATATTGAAGGGGCTTTTAACAGTGCCCTTCCAAACCATGGTTAGAGCTGCAGAAGAACGTAGCAGTAAGATAACTAAATGTAATTACATTAAGACAACGCTGAGTGGACGAAATGCACAAGATATGGACGATGGATGTGAAAGTGGTGATCAACACCAAGAGACTGCATCCGAAAGGTGGGCTTTTTCCCCTCACTTCTGCGGAAAGTTTTGGTGAATGAACTCATAACGAAGTTAAACGCAAGCGGTTACTGCTTTCAGGGATGCGTAGACAGTACTCGTCAAATTGCAAGTACGGTTAGAACAAAGGCACATTGCGCTCTAAAGTTTAAGCAAAAATGGTGTAGATCTGAGGGTTAGTCCCAGGAAAACTCTTATTAACACCGTTCTAGAGGAAGCATAAATTGAAGATTTACTGGAATCTTAAGCACCTCGACGAAATTATATTAATTGATAGGTTAATGAAGTACATAGGTGAACACTGGGTAGACAAAAGAATATCTCATTTGTAATCTGGGACCTAAGTCACAGTAGCATGTAATGGCTATGGTGAAGAAAAGTAACGAATAACGTGGCTACGAAGGAGCTTATGGAAGTCCAGATATTGATCCAACTAGCCTCAACAAGCGAAATTAGCAGCACACACATTGCTAAAATGGAATAATACTGGTCATGGTCCCATAACATCTTTTATTAACAATGGAAGTAGCGGTAGATGCATGAGATTAAAAGCTAGAAAAAATTTGAAACCTTTAGGATATCAAAATATCCACATTGACATAATGAATGTGGTACTTACAAGAATAGTCTTTTAAATGCTGACTGAGCATACATTAGCTATTAGCTGCTTCATCAGAACTTTTATTGTAAGAACTGGAAGCAAGAAACAGTGGAAGAATGGACAGCTATCCGATCTGGCGACATAATCTGGTTTACTGATTGGTGGGAAACAGACGAAGGTTCTGGGGCTGGGATCTACGGGGAACAGGGTAAAACAGTGAGCCTAATCTCTCTAGGAAAACTGGCCACGGTATTCAGGTGGAAGTACAGGGTGTTTCAAAAATGACCGGTATATTTGAAACGGCAATAAAAACTAAACGAGCAGCGATAGAAATACACCGTTTGTTGCAATATGCTTGGGACAACAGTACATTTTCAGGCAGACAAACTTTCGAAATTACAGTAGTTACAATGTTCAACAACAGATGGCGCTGCGGTCTGGGAAACTCTATAGTACGATATTTTCCACATATCCACCATGCGTAGCAATAATATGGCGTAGTCTCTGAATGAAATTACCCGAAACCTTTGACAACGTGTCTGACGGAATGGCTTCACATGCAGATGAGATGTACTGCTTCAGCTGTTCAATTGTTTCTGGATTCTGGCGGTACACCTGGTCTTTCAAGTGTCCCCACAGAAAGAAGTCACAGGGGTTCATGTCTGACGAATAGGGAGGCCAATCCACGCCGCCTCCTGTATGTTTCGGATAGCCCAAAGCAATCACACGATCATCGAAATATTCATTCAGGAAATTAAAGACGTCGGCCGTGCGATGTGGCCGGGCACCATCTTGCATAAACCACGAGGTGTTCGCAGTGTCGTCTAAGGCAGTTTGTACCGCCACAAATCCACGAAGAATGTCCGGATAGCGTGATGCAGTAATCGTTTCGGATCTGAAAAATGGGCCAATGATTCCTTTGGAAGAAATGGCGGCCCAGACCATTACTTTTTGAGGATGCAGGGACGATGGGACTGCAACATGGGGCTTTTCGGTTCCCCATATGCGCCAGTTCTGTTTATTGACGAAGCCGTCCAGGTAAAAATAAGCTTCGTCAGTAAACCAAATGCTGCCCACATGCATATCGCCGTCATCAATCCTGTGCACTATATCGTTAGCGAATGTCTCTCGTGCAGCAATGGTAGCGGCGCTGAGGGGTTGCCGCGTTTGAATTTTGTATGGATAGAGGTGTAAACTCTGGCGCATGAGACGATACGTGGACGTTGGCGTCATTTGGACCGCAGCTGCAACACGGCCAACGGAAACCCGAGGCCGCTGTTGGATCACCTGCCGCACTAGCTGCGCGTTGCCCTGTGTGGTTGCCGTACGCGGTCGCCCTACCTTTCCAGCACGTTCATCCGTCACGTTCCCAGTCCGTTGAAATTTTTCAAACAGATCCTTTATTGTATCGCTTTTCGGTCCTTTGGTTACATTAAACCTTCCTTTGAAAACTTTGTCTTGTTGCAACAACACTGTGTTCTAGGCGGTGGAATTCCAACACCAGAAAAATCCTCTGTTCTAAGGAATAAACCATGTTGTCTACAGCACACTTGCACGTTGTGAACAGCACACGCTTACAGCAGAAAGACGACGTACAGAATGGCGCAACCACAGACTGCGTTGTCTTCTATATCTTTCACATCACTTGCAGCGCCATCTGTTGTTGAAAATTGTAACTACTGTAATTTCGAAAGTTTGTTTGCCTGAAAATGTACTGTTGTCCCAAGCATATTGCAACAAACGGTGTATTTCTATCGCTGCTCGTTTAGTTTTTATTGCCGTTTCAAATATACCGGTCATTTTTGAAACACCCTGTATATGCTATCAGGAGTCAGTCACCACTAAAATCTCTATCAACCAGTACTAAGAGATCAAAGATCGTTGCAGAAAGCCATGAACCCTTGCGAAACTGGGAAAGAGGAATTAGGTAAAGCTGCTATGGATCCCTGATCATTCATGAATCAGTCGTAATGAACAAGGTGATAGGGTGACCAGGAATGTGTCTTAGTCATCACTAGGTGGAAAAAAGTATTTCTTTTCGTCTGTGGTCACAAAAATTTATTTCACCTACTGGGTACCGGTTTCGGTACAGGATGCCATCCTCAGGCTATCCCCTGGCAAGGAGTTGAGACCCTTTCTTCCCAAAGAGGTGTCTCAAATAGGTGAGCATTTGGCACTCGTATTGGGGGAGAGAGCACGACTGCTGCATTGGAAGGGACGGTAATAAATATTGTGAGCAGAAAAACCGGCGGCCCGTAGGCGAAATAAAGTCTGCGACAAAATCTTTTTCTGTTTGTGTTGGTCTCTGTTCCAAGCGGAAGTATATCTGGAATATGCATCGCTAAGGCGATAGTTATATCTAAACTACGTAGATGGATCAGGAGGCAGCACGTAAGTCATTCGACTAAGATCAGAGGCAAAAACTTGACAATCTAATGATGCCGAATCTTGGTTTAACAGAAGGCCTACAGTCCTGGGCTTGTCCAGGAGGTAGATTAAGCTGCTGGTAGACTTGGGAACTTCAGGAAATACCTGCACACAATCAGTGTAGACACAGAAGCATCTAATTGGGAACTGTGTGAGGGATGATAACGTACCACATATTCCAAAGCGATGCACTTGAGAACAAAATACTCAAAATATTTCCACCAGTTCCTAGTAAGGATCAAGTAAAGAGCCTTAAACTACTTTTCAGCGCAACCAGATGGGTTTACTATAATGACAAGGATAGAATTCGCTTAATAAACTTAGATTTAGTGCGAGTAATAAGGGGCTAAGACCACCGTATTAAATCAAATCAAATATTGTCACCTTAAAATTTTTCTCGTGGATATTTCGCCGTCATCCTTGTAACTTCCCAACGGTTCATCTCGACCTGATGTCGAAAAGAGAGAAGAAAGACAACCAATTTTCATACGTGTGCGATATGCTTGGGTTCTGCCATTTTGACGTAATCACTTGAGAATTAGAAATCAAGAAATTCTCTTCATATTACATTTTGTAGGTAACTATAGACTGTTATGGCATAAAAGGAAGGTGGCCCGTTTCGCAGACATCAAACTCTTTACTTTCCTATCGATATGTGTGAAATGGCATCGACCTTTAGTCGAAACTAGTTACGAAGTCAGACGACTTCCGGCCACGTAGGCCCCAAGAGGGGTGGGATCCGCACAAAGTTTGCTCTCCAAGTTCAGAGCTTCCGATCCGCTAACTATGGATAACGGCCATGCGTCCGAACTTACCGGTGGAGAGGCTTTGTGGAGTTTCGGCATCGTAGTATAGGCGGAGATGCCATAACGCCTAAAATATTTCCCAGTTGATACCTTCCATTCCTTAATCATGCCCAGCTGCACCAAAAAGAGCACTTTCAGATAAAAAGGGCACGCGTTATGTTCTCGCAGCTTCCATCTGATGACACTGAAATATTCATAAAATCGTTCGGTGTTGGTTAATCACTAGAAGTAATGATGAAAACAATTTGCGGCTGTCACGCTAGAAGAACTACGTGCAAGCAAGGTACAGGTGCTGATTCATACAAACTGAACAAATTCTTGGCGGAATGACACTACGCTCTGAACAAAGAGCTCTGCACTTCGTATATTAATGACTTCCCACAACTACAGCAAGATATATCATTATAATCGAATTGAGAGGTATTTTTCTTATTAATTCTATTTCATGATTCAAAATGACACTTTCGCGGCTGGGGATGCACTCTCCATACATTCCGATATGTCGACAGAACAATTATAGAGCTCCTATGAATCGATGCTGTTCATCCCTGTATTCTATGCAAATAGTCACTACACCCTCTAATTACTGCCTCGTCCCATTCTTCTTGACACAACGGCGTCTGGATGTTGTGTAACATAGGGTTACGCCAACAATCTGTCCTATCTGCAGTGTTCTATATTTACAAATAATGCAGTTAAACGCCAGAAGGTACTCGAAAACTCAGTGAATTTTGGAATGGGGGATGAAGCTGTCGATGATATAAAATGTTTATAAATCCGTCTAACTTCGAAATACACTTTTCTGCAAGCCGTTTCAACAGTATGTCTTTTTAAGTTTCTAGGTTTATCCCTATGTTCCACTGACAGAATGCAATGCTTTGGATATTATTCCATAATTGCGTAACGACGTAATCTAACTGTCAGACATACACAACGTGGAGTGCAAAACAGAGTTTTCAAATTGCACAGCCACGACCACGGGTTACATTTTGTGTTTTCTCTATGGCCATTTGTGTGGTTGATAGTCTGTGATAATTCAGCCGTTCACTTACGTATTCAAGTGAGGTACCTACAGCCGTATTTATGTTATTATTTTATTATATTGGAACCAGTTTCGGTGATTCAATACACAATCTTCAAGCCTAAGCTGACGCAGAGTGTGTGGACTCCAATAGTACACACGATCGAAAAGTGACCTACATCTATGAAATCTCGTCTGTAGAATACTGTAAACGCGAAGTTGGATTGCAGCCTTCAGCTACCACTGATTGTTGTCACAACAATGCTTTTACTGTATTCTACGGAAGTCAGTTCATAGATGTAGGTCACTGATGGGATCGTGTCTACGATTGTAGTTCACTCCCTCCACATCATCCAACTGGGAACTAATTATATGTGGGGTCCCACAAGGTTCCAATTTAGGGCCCTTACTTTTTATTGTGTATATCAATGACCTTTCATCAGTAACATTAACGAATGCGAAGTTCGTTTTGTTTGCCGATGATACAAACATTGCAATAAATAGCAAATTAAGTTTAATCTTAGAAAGATCAGCTAATAAAATATTTGTGGACATTAATCACTGGTTACTAGCCAATTCCTTGTCACTAAACTTTGAATAAACACACTACATACAGTTCAGAACTTGTAAGGGGTGTCCCACGAGTATATGCCTGACATATGATGACAAGCAGATAGAGGAAGTGGACAGTGTTAACTTCTTGGGATTACAGCTTGATAATAAATTCAACTGGGAAAAGCACACCACAGAACTGCTGAAGCGTCTTAACAAATGTCTTTTTGCAATGCGAATTGTGTCAGACATAGGGGATATAAAAATGGAAAAGCTGGCATACTATGCTTACTTTCATTCCATAATGTCATATGGGATTATTTCTTGGGGTAATTCATCAAGCCAAGCTAACGTTTTCCGGGCACAAAAACGTGCAGTAAGAGTTATATGTGGTGTGAACTCAAGAACATCCTGCAGAAGCTTGTTTAGGGAACTAGGGATACTAACTACTGCTTCCCAGTATATCTATTCTTTAATGAAATTTGTCATTAAAATATATCACTTTTTCAAACCAACAGCTAAATTCATGGAATCAATACTAGAAATAAGAATAGTCTTCACAAGGATTTAAAATCACTTAGTCTTGTACAAAAAGGTGTGCATTATTCAGGAACACACATTTTCAATAACTTGCCAGCAGCCATAAAAAGCTTAACAACCAATGAAATTCAGTTTAAGGGAAGCCTAAAGGATTTATTGGTGGCCAACTCCTTCTACTCCATTGATGAATTTCTCAGTAGAACCAACTGATTTGTGTATAAAGTAAGTACAATATAACTTCTGCACCACTTCAGTGCAGTAATGTGTTCATTGAAAAATGACGATCATTCCACTTGGGACCTTTGGAATGGTACATTAGCTTATTTGTTTGAGTTGTAAATATTTGTCTTGTATTGTTGTTTTTCTGACATGTTCTACATCCTGGAGGATCTCCACACTACGGATCAATTGGAATGAAAGTAAATCTGATCTAATCCAATCTAAGGCCTGAAGATTGTTTTCTGAGTCACCAGACTAGTTGCAACATTATAAAATCACATCTATACGACGGTTGTAGATGTTCCATTTTATTATGCTAACATCTTACGTCAGAGGGCGATCAAAAGGCAGATAGCGTCACGAGAATCTATTGCCTTCAGTAGCACGGTATGACAGCTACAGTGGGTTGGGAGCTGCCTTGCACGAAAATTGAAGGAGACACCTGGAGAAGACTTCTAGGTCATTAGGTTACAAGATGGATCACAATGAGTTTCAGAAGCAATTGATCGTTATAGGAAGACAAAAACACACCACGACATTAATGCTCCACAGTAAAACGTAGTACATAGCGCTCGGCACCGGAAGGATACCACTGTACCAGAAGAACGAGTTAGCACTCACTATTACATTGTTTACTTGCTTACAGCGTATAAGCACATAAAAATCTCCATACACTATAAGTATTCCCTCTGTTGTTCACTATTCAATTTTTTTCCTTTTTCTTTCTCAGTCACCAGTCTTCTGATTGGTTCGCTGTTGCCTCTGACGAATTCCTCTTCTGTGCCCATGTCTTCATGTTAGAGTAGCACTTGCAACCCATGTCCTTAGTTAGTTGCTGGCTGTATTTCAGTCTCTGTCACCCTCTACGTGTTTATAGTTTACAGCTCCCCTTGTACCATGGAAGTTATTCCATCGTGTAGTAACATGTCCTACACCTGTCCCTTTCGTGTTTTCCATATATTGCCGATCCTTCGGAGAATTTCCTTAATGCTTACCTTATTAGTCAACCTAATTTTTATATTATTCTGTAGCATCACGCTTCAAATGTTTCAATTCTCTTTCGTTACGATTTTCCCACAGTGCGTATTTCACTGCCATACATTACTGTGCTCCAAACATACATTTTCAGAAATCGGTTCCTCAGATGAAGGTCTGTGTTTGATGCCAGTAGACTTATATTGGCCAAGAATTCCCTTTTGCCAATGCTTGTCTGCTTTTGATGTCCACCTTGCTCCATCCGTCATGGGTTACTTTCCTGCCTATGTAGCAGAATTCCTTAACTTCATCTGCTTCGTGATCACCAATCCCGATCTGAAGCCTCTAGCTGTTCTTATTTCTGTTACCTCTCATTACTTTCGTCTTTCTTCAATTCACTCTCAGTTCATATTCTTTACTCATTGTACTATTCTTGAACCCTAATTTTATTTCCGTCATAGTTTCTTCGATCTAGAGGCTGCATAGTAGGGCGAAGGACTAAACCCCTGTCTTACAACCTTTTTGGCACTAGCACGTTGTTCTTCGTCTCCCGCACATATTGTTCCCTATTGGCTATTGTATCTCACCCGTCTTTCTCTATAAATTACACTTCTTTTCCTCAGAATTTCTAACACCCTGCACCATTTGACATTGTCGAAAGCTTTTCCAACTCAACAAATCCTATGAACGTGTCTTTATTTTCCTTTAGCCTTACTTGGATTATGAGTCGCAACACCAGAACGTCCTCTCTCGTGTCTTTACCTTTACTACAGCCAAACTAATAGTCATCTAACACATTCTCATTTTGTTTTCCACCCATAGATGCATTGTTCTTGCAGGAACTTGGATAAATGAGCGGTTGAGCTGATTGTGTGATGCACATTTCGGCTCCTGCATCTTCGGAATTGTGTGGATTTTTTTTTTTTCGAAAGTCATATGGTATAGACCAGTGTCACATACACTCCTGGAAATGGAAAAAAGAACACATTGACACCGGTGTGTCAGACCCACCATACTTGCTCCGGACACTGCGAGAGGGCTGTACAAGCAATGATCACACACACGGCACAGCGGACACACCAGGAACCGCGGTGTTGGCCGTCGAATGGCGCTAGCTGCGCAGCATTTGTGCACCGCCGCCGTCAGTGTCAGCCAGTCTGCCGTGGCATACGGAGCTCCATCGCAGTCTTTAACACTGGTAGCATGCCGCGACAGCGTGGACGTGAACCGTATGTGCAGTTGACGGACTTTGAGCGAGGGCGTATAGTGGGCATGCGGGAGGCCGGGTGGACGTACCGCCGAATTGCTCAACACGTGGGGCGTGAGGTCTCCACAGTACATCGATGTTGTCGCCAGTGGTCGGCGGAAGGTGCACGTGCCCGTCGACCTGGGACCGGACTGCAGCGACGCACGGATGCACGCCAAGACCGTAGGATCCTACGCAGTGCCGTAGGGGACCGCACCGCCACTTCCCAGCAAATTAGGGACACTGTTGCTCCTGGGGTATCGGCGAGGACCATTCGCAACCGTCTCCATGAAGCTGGGCTACGGTCCCGCACGCCGTTAGGCCGTCTTCCGCTCACGCCCCAACATTGTGCAGCCCGCCTCCAGTGGTGTCGCGACAGGCGTGAATGGAGGGACGAATGGAGACGTGTCGTCTTCAGCGATGAGAGTCGCTTCTGCCTTGGTGCCAATGATGGTCGTATGCGTGTTTGGCGCCGTGCAGGTGAGCGCCACAATCAGGACTGCATACGACCGAGGCACACAGGGCCAACACCCGGCATCATGGTGTGGGGAGCGATCTCCTACACTGGCTGTACACCACTGGTGATCGTCGAGGGGACACTGAATAGTGCACGGTACATCCAAACCGTCATCGAACCCATCGTTCTACCATTCCTAGACCGGCAAGGGAACTTGCTGTTCCAACAGGACAATGCACGTCCGCATGTATCCCGTGCCACCCAACGTGCTCTAGAAGGTGTAAGTCAACTACCCTGTCCAGCAAGATCTCCGGATCTGTCCCCCATTGAGCATGTTTGAGACTGGATGAAGCGTCGTCTCACGCGGTCTGCACGTCCAGCACGAACGCTGGTCCAACTGAGGCGCCAGGTGGAAATGGCATGGCAAGCCGTTCCACAGGACTACATCCAGGATCTCTACGATCGTCTCCATGGGAGAATAGCAGCCTGCATTGCTGCGAAAGGTGGATATACACTGTACTAGTGCCGACATTGTGCATGCTTTGTTGCCTGTGTCTATGTGCCTGTGGTTCTGTCAGTGTGATCATGTGATGTATCTGACCCCAGAAATGTGTCAATAAAGTTTCCCCTTCCTGGGACAATGAATTCACGGTGTTCTTATTTCAATTTCCCGGAGTGTATTATGCATACCGACTTGAATAGTCGCTTTATTGCCACTTCTCCCAATAATTTTGGAAATTCTGATGGACAGTTATCTATTCGTTCCGCCTTATTTTATCTCAAGTCTTCCAATGTCCCTTCAGTATCGACTATTGTTTCTTCTTCTGTTATGATATCAGACATGTCCGCCCTCACAGAGCAATGTCTCCTTTCCACATCTCCACTCTCTCCTTTGCATTTAACAGTGAAATTCCAATTCCACTCTTAATGTTACCATCCTTGCCTTTAATTTTACCCAAGATTGTTTTGACTTTCCTATACGCTGAGTCAGTCCTTCCCACAGTCATTTATTTTCGATTTCTTTACATTTTTCATACAGCCATATCGCCTTAGCTTCCCGATACTTCCTATTTATTTTATTCCCAAGTGACTTTTATTTCTGTATTCATGAATTTTGATGAACATTTATGCATTTAACTTTCGTCGATTACCTGAAGAATTTTTCTGTTACCCATGGTTTCTTCAAATGGTTGAAATGGCTCTGAGCGCTATGGGACTTAACATCTGAGGTCATCAGTCCTCTAGAACTTAGAACTACTTAAACCTAACTAACCTAAGGACGTCACACACATCCATGCCCGAGGCAGAATTCGAAACTGCGACCGTAGCAGCAGCGCGGTCCCGTGTTGAAGCGCCTAGCACCGCTCGGCCACAGCGGCTGGCATGGTTCCTTCGCAGAAACCTATTTTTAACTATGATTTCCTTTCCAACTTCTGTGATGCCATTTTACAGGTATCCATTCCACTACAACTTAACTTTTTATTACGATTTTTCCTATGGTAGTATCTGTATCCTTAGAGAACTTCAAGCGTATCTCTTAGTTGTGTATCTCTTCGTTCCTTGGTATTTCTATATCCCGCTTCTTCGCACTTTGATTGCTCCTGACTACCCCCTCAAACGCTGGCCTTGCCTTCATCAGTACTAAACTGTGATCTGTGTCTACGTCTTCTCCTGGCTCTGCCTTACGACCCAGTGTCTGCTTTCGGAATCTCTGCCGGATCATGATGTATAAATGAAATCTTCCTGTGATTCCTCTTGTGATTCTTAAACAGAGTATTTTTTATTACTAGCTGATATTTACTGCAGAACTCACTTTGTCTTTCTTATCTTTCATTCCTAATTCCAACCCACATTCCACCTTAACCCTCTCTTCTACTTCTTCCCATAAAACCTCACTCCAGTCCCGCTTGACTATTACATTTTCATCTTCATTTATGTACTGAATTAAATGCTTAATATCTTCATGTACTTTTCTATGACATTTCTTCTTTGGGGCCTGCAGTGTTAAATATGTCTTTTAATGACGTTATTATGAACAATAGCCAGCTACACTCCAATGTAAATTGATTATATTTTATATCATTCGCGATCAGCCCATGTTGGCATACTGCCGTCATCAGGTGCTGTATCAATACGTAAGTAAATGATGGTCGTAATATAATGGTCTCTACCCGTGATGAGAAAAGCTGTAATACTTCGTCAGGTGCTTTAGCTCACATGTAACATCGTTGCTGCCATGTCTCTTGTTTTCTAGAATTATTTCCTTCTCCTAGGTGTACACTGGAGATGTATATCGGATTTTAGTTGGTTTCTGTCAGAAAAATAGCATACATGGAAACCAAGTAAAATCCGATATACATCACCAGTGTACACGTAGAAGAAAGTAACGATTCTAAAAAAGACAGGACATGACGGCAACGATGTTAAATGTAAAGTAAAAACACCCCACGATGTATTGTAGCCTTTCTGATCATAGTTACAGACCATAATATTAATACCATCGCTTACTTACGTATTTACAGAGTATCTCATGATGGCTATTTGCCGAAATGGGCTGATCGTGACTGTTATTTTATTCATACTTTTCTGTCAATTCCTCTTCGGCTTACGACGTCGGCATGTGCACTTGAAGTATCGTCTGAGTTTATTTGGTCTCGATTCTGTTGGAAAGAATCCTGTCACTGAACTTTTCACAGTAACTCATTCTCAGCCGTAACGACTCCTACTCGCGTTACACAATTTTCTGTTGCTGTTGATAATACCCTATACCATAAATCCTTGCCTTCTTTAAATTTCACTTCACTGATACCCACTATATCTAGAGTGAGCATTAGCTTTCCCTTTTCAGATTTTCTAGCTTCCCTTCTACGTGCAAAATTTTGAAGTTTCACGGCCCCAGTCGTAGAACGTTATCCTTCCGTTGATTATTCAGTATCCCCTGCCCCATGTCAATCCCTTCCCAGATTTCCGAATGAGGAACTAGTCCGGAATCTTTTGCTAATGGAGAGATCATCACTTTTTCAATTACAGGTCACATGTCAAGTGGATACACATTCTATGCTCCCAGGCAGTGGTTTCCATTGACTTCTGCATCACATGCCGCTGACCATTGTTGATTCTTCTGCCTTTAAGGGCAGTTTTAAACCCGAAGGGCAATAGAGTGCCAAGAACTGTCCGCTCCATCTCTGACAAGGCCGTTGGCTGAATGAAGGTGATTTCTTATGTCCAATGTCTTCGGCCATCAATGCTCATTATTTTTATTCAAAATGAAAGCAGTGGCGGGGGCACAGCGCCAGGCCCGAGACGGCCACCGATATCCAGCGCCACAGATTTGTTGTTGTTCAGAAGACTGCCAGCAGCTTGTCCATATCACTCGATCCAGTATAGAACGCTGCGGACTTCATCGGTGGAACGAACCAACTGTAGCAGGCCTATAGCGAAAGGTTATGTCCCTCACAGTGAAACCAGAGATCTCTAGCACGAATGCTTAGACGTAAGTATTAACTTGTGGTAGAGGCCTCCTGATGAGTAGTGGTCCCATCGACCATCCGTTGACGTGGACCTGAGAGCCGGCTCCTATCAGAAGGCACCGTAAAATGTCGATGAGCCTGCGTGGGGGTTAGTCCCTTACGGTCCATTATCTGTAAGAGTAAGTATGATGGACTCCATCTAAGGACCAAGTGAAATCTATGGAGACGATCGCTGCTCGCAGGAGGCGCGCCAAGGCGATTGCTAAAAAGTCCGTGCAGTTGCTGTTGGTCATATAGTCGACTCAACACAGTAAGCGGCCGACATTGGCCGATTGCCCTCCTGCTGGTGCGAGAAGTCCTTCGACGAAGGAAGGCGGCATTGTGCAATCCAGGTACGTGAGTTCTCGCAACATTGTATCCCACAGGGGCATCAAGGTGTCATGGAAGCTCCAGTAAAACTCCACCTTTAATCTATCAGGCCCTTGAGACTTACTGACAGTACCCCATCTCCGCAGACGAGACTTCCTCCATTAATGTCGTCGCCTTTGCTTTGTCGATAGTGGGTGTCAACTGTTGTAAAACTTCCACAGTGGCCTCGACGTCTACTGCTCTTTCGTGGTAAATATGAGGAAAATGATCCTTCACTGCTTTCACTACGGTTACTTCTGCCGTACAGGAGCGACTTTCATGCTCAGTAACGCATGTAATCAACTGTCGGCGGCGTAGGTGCATGTCCGCCACAATTTGGTGCATGGTGGGGACCTATGCAGCTGTTCGGCCGTGTATTCGCAAGAGGAGTACGGCGCTTTCTAAACTGCGCTTCATCAATGACAATACGAGAATCATGATTCGATGTCGCTCTCTGTATAGGCCAGGCTATGAGGGTAAAGCGTCGAGGTCCGTGAGAACCGCATACTAGAATTCCGGGGTCTGTCGGTGCCTTGTAGCTGTGTTGTAGCCAAACCGCGTAAGTATCCTCTGGACTGCAAGTTTGTCATAGACGAGTCACCAGGGGTAAGTTGCCGCGACTTGACGACGTCAATCCGGGTCCTATAGGTGTGTTACATTCATTTTTCGAAGGCTGTTACTCTGGCAGACTTGAATACGAGGGGATCTGCTTCGTGTAGATGTAGGCACTGTGATCGTCGTTGGACGGCCGCCAATCCCTGTGTAAGCCCTTTCGACACACGTATCCAGTCCAGTCGGCTCCCTGAATGTCTGGTAAGATGCTTGAGTACAGAGCTGTCGCCGGTATCTTTCCCCACGTGTCGCGCAAGTGAGACTCAGGAATCACCATCCCTATTTCCGGGCAAGGCGTGTATTGCGGGATATGGTCCTTGGGATGAAGGTTGCAATTAAAATCGCCCGCGAATACGTTGCGTTCGCACCGTCCTAGGGAAAGGAGGGCAGTGTCACTGGAGCAGAACCCAGTCCGATCATGATATTTGGTGTTGCCCGACGGTGCATAAACTTTAATGAATCGGGTGTCAAGGGCCGTAACCTCTAATCCTCGCGCAGCAGGGAGATACATGATGCCGATGGCTTCGATATCGTCGCGCACTAAAATCACCACGCCGTTATCTGTAGGACTACCACTTGTCATGTACGTTCCAAAGCCATAAAAGTTCGGAAGTGATGTTCGCACTTCTTGCAGGAGTGTTATGACGACTCCTGTGGCTCGTATTGATTCTCTTAGGAAATGGATCTTTGCAATAGAGCTAACCATTTTGATATTCATCGTGGCCAGCCGGTAAGCCTGGCGGTGTGGTGGTTCGGCAGGGAACTCAATGGTGATTGAGGAGAAAAGCGGATATCCTGCCGACCGCGTGAATTCCCGTGTTGTTCAGACCTCAGCAGACCCGCTTGCTAGGTGTTGGCTAGGGAGGGACCGAGCGGCTTCACAGAATTCCTTGGAACCTTCATGTTGATTGCTGTTCGCCGCAGAGGACTGGCAGACAGACTCGCCCACCCTACCATCCGTTCTTCTGGGTTGGATTCAGCGATACTGGAGTCTGTCTCATGGTCGGCTTTCTACAGCATCAATTCCTCTTCCTCTTGCTAGTGGGCGCTGCTGTGTTCAGACGTGGTCCAACGGCGTTGTTTTCGTTATTTCGGAGAACGCTGTTTTCGTGTGTGGCCTTCCGCGTCAGATAATAACGGTGACTCACGCCTCGCCAGCAAAATGGCTGGTGTTGGTAGAATAAGTACATCGAAGCCCTACTGCTGTCGTCGGTGCCTGGAGCGTCCGGTGGTATCGATGGCGTTGGACGGAGTTCAGCAAATGGGCAATCTAATGATCCGCAAGGAGTCAGTCTGAGGAGAGTGGTCCCGGTACAGAAACGTCGGTCTGATGCGTCTGGACGAACTGAGACGTCGTGAGCGCCACCGCGTAAGTTACTGGGAGGATTGTCGTCGGTGGTTGGAATGTCACATCCTGCGGTGGAAGTTTTGTGATCCGACGTTGGTGGCACTCGGAATGTGACTTTCGATGCCGTATTAGGGGTACGCTTTAGGCTGGCCGTCATAAATAAATATGGCCCGGCAGCCTCCTATTTAGATGTACGATGGTAGGTGCCGTCGGAGTACTATGCATACCTGGCGTCTTCCATTGAGAACTGGATACGTTTCAAATTGTATCTACTTTTCTGCCACGTGTTCGTGTACTGTACCGAACGGGCGGAGCTACCTCAGAATGTCTGCCTCCGTGAGTTCGAGCGGTAATTCGAATGTGCGTATACACTCCTGGAAATTGAAATAAGAACACCGTGAATTCATTGTCCCAGGAAGGGGAAACTTTATTGACACATTCCTGGGGTCAGATACATCACATGATCACACTGACAGAACCACAGGCACATAGACACAGGCAACAGAGCATGCACAATGTCGGCACTAGTACAGTGTATATCCACCTTTCGCAGCAATGCAGGCTGCTATTCTCCCATGGAGACGATCGTAGAGATGCTGGATGTAGTCCTGTGGAACGGCTTGCCATGCCATTTCCACCTGGCGCCTCAGTTGGACCAGCGTTCGTGCTGGACGTGCAGACCGCGTGAGACGACGCTTCATCCAGTCCCAAACATGCTCGATGGGGGACAGATCTGGAGATCTTGCTGGCCAGGGTAGTTGACTTACACCTTCTAGAGCACATTGGGTGGCACGGGATACATGCGGACGTCCATTGTCCTGCTGGAACAGCAAGTTCCCTTACCGGTCTAGGAATGGTAGAACGATGGGTTCGATGACGGTTTGGATGTACCGTGCACTATTCAGTGTCCCCTCGACGATCACCAGTGGTGTACGGCCAGTGTAGGAGATCGCTCCCCACACCATGATGCCGGGTGTTGGCCCTGTGTGCCTCGGTCATATGCAGTCCTGATTGTGGCGCTCACCTGCACGGCGCCAAACACGCATACGACCATCATTGGCACCAAGGCAGAAGCGACTCTCATCGCTGAAGACGACACGTCTCCATTCGTCCCTCCATTCACGCCTGTCGCGACACCACTGGAGGCGGGCTGCACGATGTTGGGGCGTGAGCGGAAGACGGCCTAACGGTGTGCGGGACCGTAGCCCAGCTTCATGGAGACGGTTGCGAATGGTCCTCGCCGATAGCCCAGGAGCAACAGTGTCCCTAATTTGCTGGGAAGTGGCGGTGCGGTCCCCTACGGCACTGCGTAGGATCCTACGGTCTTGGCGTGCATCCGTGCGTCGCTGCGGTCCGGTCCCAGGTCGACGGGCACGTGCACCTTCCGCCGACCACTGGCGACAACATCGATGTACTGTGGAGACCTCACGCCCCACGTGTTGAGCAATTCGGCGGTACGTCCACCCGGCCTCCCGCATGCCCACTATACGCCCTCGCTCAAAGTCCGTCAACTGCACATACGGTTCACGTCCACGCTGTCGCGGCATGCTACCAGTGTTAAAGACTGCTATGGAGCTCCGTATGCCACGGCAAACTGGCTGACACTGACGGCGGCGGTGCACAAATGCTGCGCAGCCAGCGCCATTCGACGGCCAACACCGCGGTTCCTGGTGTGTCCGCTGTGCCGAGCGTGTGATCATTGCTTGTACAGCCCTCTCGCAGTGTCCGGAGCAAGTATGGTGGGTCTGACACACCGGTGTCAATGTGTTCTTTTTTCCATTTCCAGGAGTGTAGTTCGCGGTCCCAGTCCAGGATGAGGAACCTCGGCGTTGTCAGCATATCTGTATTAGTGGCACAAGCGTAGTCCATGTCTCATGCCTCGAAGAACCTTGTCGCTTGTTGCGTCGTCAGTATGTCTCACATAAACCTTGTCACTTAGGTTCCAAAAGTGGATGACGACGATGTCGGCAGCCGGAATCTTTGTTTCTTCCTTTAAAAAGAACTCAAAATCGAGTGCTTGTAGTGTGGAAAAGTCTTTTCCGAAATCGAATCTCAGTGTTGATTTTCAGTATTGATTATTCATAATCTTGTCGCGCTACGGCGTCATGTTAGTATCGGTCGAAGGAAGTAAACTGGGTGAACGTGTTCGCGTTACACACGGAAAAACAGCATTCCACTTTGCCCATCCGTTACAGACGCACTGAAATATTTTTCATGTTTATGCTCAAGTCAGAACACATCTGACACTGTGGCGTCAGCGTCAATTGGACACCACACAAATCTTTTGCCTACCCATTCCAGAACTATTACCCTCCTCCAACTAGGCCATGCTAGTTTATCAATAGCGTCTCCGAAAGGTTTATAACTCTGTCATTCTTAGACATGGTCCGTGACATACGACATCCATCTGTCTCGCCTTTGACAAAGCCAGTCTTTCCTAAATTGTGACATCTTTCATTCAAAATCCTCCACTGAGGGACTGAAGTCAATTTATTCTGTCTGTGCCTAAGTAGGACGACTGTGAACGTCAGAACGTCGTCTCATGTGATTTTTCCCTGTCTCTATTGTCTTGAAGTATTAAGCGTGTCGAGAAAGTTAAAATGGTGTTTATTGCATAAATAACATGAGAGTTGAAAAGTATCAAATAATCAATTTGTAAAACAGATTAAGTAAGAAAAATGCTTGAAAACATTTCATTCTCAGTTTACTGTTGAACAATTAACCTTGCGATAAAAAAGAGAGGTACTTTATACCTATCTCTTGAAAATACTGTAATCTAATTAGTAATTTATAAATAGTTTGGACAAGAAGAGAAAAGAAGCTTTCGAAAAGTGGAGCTACAGAAGAATGTTGAGGATGAGATGGGAGGATCATATAACTAATGAGGTGGTACTAAACAGAATGGGGGAGGAGAGGAATTTGTGGCATAACTTGTCTAGAAGAAAGGATCGGTTGGTTGGACACGTTCTGAGGTACCAAGGGCTCACTAATTTAGTACTGGAGGGTAGCGTGGAGGGTAAAAATCGTAGAGAGAGACTAAGAGATGGATACACTAAGCTGATTCAGAAGAGTGTAGGGTGCAGTAGTTACTTGGAAACGAAGAAGCTTGAAAAGTATAGAGTAGCATGGAGAGTTGCATCAAATCACTCTCTGGACTGAAGACCACAGCAACGTCATTCGAAAATTTTGAAAAAAGTTTTAATGAATTTCTCTACCGGATACAAATATGTTTCAAATATTTCAGTCAGTAACATACGTAACTTCCATAAATGAATGTGTTATTCAATGTTCCCAGTTTCACGGCCTTATTTACACATCAGTATCTCTTTACAAAACGTGTGTTCGGAGAAAAAGTCAACACCAATGAACTAAATTTGCATTTTTTGTACTTTTTTGTTTTGATCACGAAGCCGGCAGTAAACATTATTAGAAATGTGGTGATAATGCTAAAAGGGATTTTCAGGTTCTAGACCCTACTTACAAATTAGTACTTCTTTAAAATATATGTTGCTAACATAACCCAGTTCTAAGCAAAGAAGGGAAAGCAGAAAGGTGGAGGGAGTACGTAGAAGGTCTATACAAACGCGATGTAGTTGACGACAATACTATGCAAATAGAAGAGGATGTAGATGAAAATGAAATGGGAGATATGATACTGCGTGAAGAGTTTGACAGGGCACTGAAAGACCTAAGTCGAAACAAGGCCCCAGGAGTAGACAACATTCCATTAGAACTACTGACAGCCAGGGAGAGCCAGCCCTGACAAAACTCTAACATCTGGTGAGCAAAATGAGATAGGCGAAATACCCTCAGACGTCAAGAAGAATATAATAATTCCAACCCCAAAGAAAGCAGGTGTTGACAGATGTGAAAATTGCCGAACTATCAGTTTAATAAGTCACGGCTGCAAAACACTAACGCAAATTCTCTAGAGACGAATGGAGAAACAGGTAGAAGCCGACCTCGGGGAAGATCAGTTTGGATTCCGTAGAAATATGGGAACACGTGAGGCAATACTGACCCTACGACCTATCTTAGCAGCTACATTAAGAAAAGGCAAACTTACGTTTCTAGCATTTGTAGAGTTAGAGAAAGCTTTTGACAATGCTGACTGGAATAGTCTCTTTCAAATCTGAATGTGGCAGGGGTAAAATACAGGGAGCGAAAGGCTATTTACAATTTGTACAGAAACCAAATGGCAGTTATGAGTCGAGAGACATGAAAGGGAAGCAGTGGTTGGAAAGGGAGTGAGGCAGGATTGGAGTATCTCCCCGATCTTATTCTATTTGTATATTGAGCAAGCAAAACAAAAGAAAAATTCGGAGTAGGTATTAAAATCCATGGAGAGGAAATAAAAACTTTGACATTCGCCGATGACATTGTAATTCTGTCAGAGACAGCAAAGGACTTGGAAGAGCAGTTGAACGGAATGGATAGTGACTTGAAAGGAGGATATAAGATGAACATAAACAAAAGCAAGCGAGGATAATGGAATGTAGTCGAATTAAGTCTAGTGATGCTGAGGGAATTAGATTAGGAAATGAGACACTTAAAGTAGTAAAGGAGTTTTGCTATTTGGGGAGCAAAATAACTGATGATGGTCGAAGTACAGAGGGTATAAAATGTAGACTGGCAATGGCAAGGAAAGCGTTTCTGAAGAAGAAAAATTTGTTAACATCGAGTATAGGGTTAAGTGTCAGAAAGTCAAATGGTTCAAATGGCTCTGAGCACTATGCGACTTAACTTCTGAGGTCATTAATCGCCTAGAACTTAGAACTAATTAAACCTAACTAACCTAAGGACATCACACACATCCATGCCCGAGGCAAGATTCGAACCTGCGACCGGAGCGGTCGCTCGGCTCCAGACTATAGCGCCTAGAACCGCACGGCCACTCCGACCTGCGTCAGGAAGTCATTTCTGAAAGTATTTGTATGGTGTGTAACCATGTATGGAAGTGAAACATGGACGATAAATAGTTTGGACGAAAAGAGAATAGAAGCTTACGAAATGTGGTGCTACAAAAGAATGCTGAAGTTAGATGCGTAGATCACATAACTAATGAAGAGGTATTGAATAGGATTGAGGAGAAGATGAGTTTGTGGTACAACCTGACTGGTCGAAGGGATTGGTTGGTAGGATATGTTCTGAGGCATCAAGCGATCATCAATTTAGTATTTGATGGCAGCGTGGAGGGTAAAAATCGTAGAGTGAGACCAAGAGATGAATACACTAAGCAGATTCAGAAGGATGTAGGCTTCAGTACGTACTGGGAGATGATGAAGCTTGCACAGGATAGAGGAGCATGGAGAGCTGCATCAAACCAGTCTCACGACTGAAGACCACAACTACAACAATCTCAACAGACAAAATATTTGTCACCGCCTTAACAGAGCGCACTGGTGAAGCTCTTTAGATGATGCAGAGCTGCTATCATATGGGCAACTAACCCTCCATGGCGACAGAAATCATAGCGGGGAAGTGGTTTGGTGGTTTATATGCTGCAGTCGGTTGTAAGAAATCAGTGCACGGAGAAGTCACAGAACTATGGGGAAAAGCTATCATGCTTGAATGAGTTCATGGACACACAGGAATGCTAGCCTATTTGTTTGTGTATCAACGTGGACAGACAAACGTGTCTACAAGGAATGGTGCTAGACTCGAAACAATGTAGCACAGTGTGACATCAGTGGCCTTACGAAGGCCATTACTGACTACAGAGACAAAATGTCGCTCCTTGTCAAAGACAGTCGGTTTCATATGACACGAACTGGTGCATTCTGCAAGTGTAGGTTTATCATAATCAGAGCGCGAGCAAACACCACGAAGTGAACTGTGTGTAATGGACATATGAAAGCGAACATCTCGTCAAAAGCTGGTGCTCACTGTGGCACACAAAGTAGTACTCCTTCAGTGGATCAAACAATACAGAAACTGCACTGTAACTGACGAAAGGCACGTAGTTAGGTCCGACGAATCGCAGTTTCGCTTCCTTTCAGATGATCCAAATGGTAGAATGCAACGGCGGCACAATGAGGCCCTTACTGCTGTGAATGGAGGATGTGGTTCCGACCGGATGTGCTTCTATAATATTCTGTTAAAAATGGTTCAAATGGCTCTGAGCACTATTGGACTTAGCTACTGAGGTCATCAGTCCCCTATAACTTAGAACTACTTAAACCTAACTAACCTAAGGACATCACACACACCCATGCCCCAGGCAGGATTCGCACCTGCGATCGTAGCGGTGGCGCGGTTCCAGACTGTAGCGCCCAGAACCGCTCGGCCATCCTGGCCGACTAATATTCTGTGGGGGTAATTTCCGTACCATAACCAGGCCTCAATAACTCAAGTTGCGGTGAAAGTGAAACCGGTTGCATATTCCAACCATCTCAGTGGCCGAGTGTTGTGCTTTTATTCTACATTTCCACATTGATAATGCTGCAGACACTTCCGTTGTCCAAGATGACAACCGCCATTTTCTGAGGGCTGCAGGATTACGTTCCGGTACTGACGAACACTGTCACCAAACTGCACCGCGACTTGTCCCGCACATTACTGCATCCCGTAGATGTCAGGTACTATAATACCGGTCAAATGTTTTCTATCACTTATTAGGAATGGCGGTTATATAATTTTTTTTTCCTTCCACGTCTGCTTAACCTGCCGGTTTTTTATACCTGTTATTTCATGTAATAAATGTAGAAACCTATCAAAATTGAACCATTCTGACTCCCTCAGTCTCAATACACATAGCATCTAAAGATTAAATTTAATTGGCCGACCGCGGTGGCCACGCGGTTTAGGCGCTGCAGTCCGGAACCGCGCGACTGCTACGGTCGCAGGTTCGAATCCTGTCTCGGGCATGGATGTGTGTGATGTCCTTAGGTTGGTTAGGTTTAAGTAGTTCTAAGTTCTAGGGGACTGATGACCTCAGACGTTAAGTCCCATAGTGCTCAGAGCCATTTGAACCATTTTTTAAATTTAATTGACAAATAAAATGAAGTCAGATCAGCGTTCGCTGCTTCTCTCTAAAAGTGATAAGTACCTGAATACTAAAAAAAGTCACCAGTATCCTCCCACTGATTCTAATTTTTTGAAACTCTGCTCAATAGTCAGATAATAACCGAGGATAATACCACTATTTGGGCATCACAAATAGGCGGTGCTGTAGGGCGAAAACTGACGTTGAGTAACGCAATTTTTCGTGTTAATTTTCCGTTTCCTAGGTCTACAAGGAGATAAAGGCATATTATGTAGACGCAGGGAGTAGGTCAGATACTTTATATTTTTATCATAAACATGTTAATTTCCTCACTAGGTATGCCAATGTAATGCCGTGTGGCTAGGGCCCCCCGTAGGGTAAACCATTCGCCTGGTGCAAGTCTTTCGAGTTGACGCCACTTCGGTGTCTTGCTTGTCGATGGGGATGAAATGATGATGATTAAGGACAAAACAACACCCAGTCCCTGAGCGGAGAAAATCTCCGACCCAATCAGGAATCGAACCTGGACCGTTAGGTATGACAGACCGTCGCCCTGACCACTCAGCTAGCAGGGCGGACACTAGGTATGGTGATATTCTGTAATAAGACCTATGTCCGAAGACAACAGCGAGAAACTACCATTTAGACCAGATGGGGCAAATCTTACACACTACATGTACACACATACCGTATAACAGGCCACGCCACCTAGAAACAGGTACATTATTTTCTAGGCAATGCTGTAGCATTTCTTATACCAAGTGTTTCTTGCTGCTTTCAGTCGGCATTGTTATTAAAGTAGAAGTCATCCCTTTCCTGATTTTGTGTTACACAGAGGGGACAAGTCACGTGATAGCGGTATGCAGATATACAGTCGCCGGTAATATACACTCCTGGAAATGGAAAAAAGAACACATTGACACCGGTGTGTCAGACCCACCATACTTGCTCCAGACACTGCGAGAGGGCTGTACAAGCAATGATCACACGCACGGCACAGCGGACACACCAGGAACACCGGTGTTGGCCGTCGAATGGCGCTAGCTGCGCAGCATTCGTGCACCGCCGCCGTCAGTGTCAGCCAGTTTGCCGTGGCATACGGAGATCCATCGCAGTCTTTAACACTGGTAGCATGCCGCGACAGCGTGGACGTGAACCGTATGTGCAGTTGACGGACTTTGAGCGAGGGCGTATAGTGGGCATGCGGGAGGCCGGGTGGACGTACCGCCGAATTGCTCAACACGTGGGGCGTGAGGTCTCCACAGTACATCGATGTTGTCGCCAGTGGTCGGCGGAAGGTGCACGTGCCCGTCGACCTGGGACCGGACCGCAGCGACGCACGGATGCACGCCAAGACCGTAGGATCCTACGCAGTGCCGTAGGGGACCGCACCGCCACTTCCCAGCAAATTAGGGACACTGTTGCTCCTGGGCTATCGGCGAGGACCATTCGCAACCGTCTCCATGAAGCTGGGCTACGGTCCCGCACACCGTTAGGCCGTCTTCCGCTCACGCCCCAACATCGTGCAGCCCGCCTCCAGTGGTGTCGCGACAGGCGTGAATGGAGGGACGAATGGAGACGTGTCGTCTTCAGCGATGAGAGTCGCTTCTGCCTTTTTGCCAATGATGGTCGTATGCGTGTTTGGCGCCGTGCAGGTGAGCGCCACAATCAGGACTGCATATGACCGAGGCACACAGGGCCAACACCCGGCATCATGGTGTGGGGAGCGATCTCCTACACTGGCCGTACACCACTGGTGATCGTCGAGGGGACACTGAATAGTGCACGGTACATCCAAACCGTCATCGAACCCATCGTTCTACCATTCCTAGACCGGTAAGGGAACTTGCTGTTCCAGCAGGACAATGGACGTCCGCATGTATCCCGTGCCACCCAATGTGCTCTAGAAGGTGTAAGTCAACTACCCTGGCCAGCAAGATCTCCAGATCTGTCCCCCATCGAGCATGTTTGGGACTGGATGAAGCGTCGTCTCACGCGGTCTGCACGTCCAGCACGAACGCTGGTCCAACTGAGGCGCCAGGTGGAAATGGCATGGCAAGCCGTTCCACAGGACTACATCCAGCATCTCTACGATCGTCTCCATGGGAGAATAGCAGCCTGCATTGCTGCGAAAGGTGGATATACACTGTACTAGTGCCGACATTGTGCATGCTCTGTTGCCTGTGTCTATGTGCCTGTGGTTCTGTCAGTGTGATCATGTGATGTATCTGACCCCAGGAATGTGTCAATAAAGTTTCTCCTTCCTGGGACAATGAATTCACGGTGTTCTTATTTCAATTTCCAGGAGTGTATGTACACGAGTTATAAAAGGGCAGTGCATTGGCGGACCTGCCATTTGTACTCAGGTGATTCGTGTGAAGATGTTTCATACATCATCAGAGCCACATGATGGTAATTAACAGACTTTGAACGCGGAATCGTTGTTGGAGCTAGATGCATGGGACATTCCGTTTCGGGAACCATTAAGGAATTCAACAATGCGGAATTCATAGTAATAGTGTGTCCAGAATACCACATTACCGGTATTACCTCTCACCACGTACAACGTAGCGGACGATGACCTTCATTGAACAACCGAGAGCAGCGGCGTTTTCGTACAGTTGTCAGAGCTAACAGACAAGCAGCACAGCGTGAAATAACCTCGGAAATAAGTATGAAAGTATCCGTTAGGACTGCGGAGAAATTTGGCGTAAATTGGCTATGGAAAAGGAGATGAGCGCTTGGCGTCATTGGCCGGGAGGCCCCTTGCGCGGCAGGTCCAGCCGCCTTGGTGCAGGTCTTATTACACTCGACGCCACATTGGGCGACCTGCGCGCCGGATGGGGATGAAATGATGATGAAGACACCACAACACCCAGTCCCCGACCCAGCCGGGAATCGAAACCGGGCCCGTAGAACGGCAATCCGTCACGCTGACCACTCAGCTATCGGGGCGGACACGGCGTTAATTGGATGTGACAGCAGATGACCGAAGCGAGTGCGTTCGTTAAACAGCACGACAGCGCCTGCAGCGCCTCTCCTGGGCTAGTTATCGTGTCGGTTAGACCGTATAAGATTGGAGAAGTGTGGCCTGGTCGGACGAGTCCCGATTTCTGTTGGTAAGAGATAATGATGGGGTTCGAATGTGGCACAGACAACACGAAGCCGTGAACCCAAGATGAAAACAAGTCACCGCGTAAGCTGGCGGTGGCTCCATGATAGGCTGTGTTTAAGTTTTCATTGACTGGAAATGGCTAACTTTGGCTACGTGGAGAACATTTGCAGCCGTTCATGGATTTCATGTTCCAAAAAATGATGGAAGTCCCATGGCTGACTATTCACCACATCACCAGGCCACAACAGTACACGATTGGTTTGGTGTCAATGAAAAGTCGTGAGAATGATTTGGCCACCCAGATAGCCCGTTGAAACGTCCCCTTAGAACAATTTATACACGACTGTGCTTAACCTGACACACAATATTATTTAGCGCAACGCAATCTGACTTTCAAAAATCCCTACAAAAGAATGGCCCTGACTAACATTAACCTATACCTTTCACAAATCACTTACCTCACAAAAATCTTCGTTACTGGAACTACTGCAATACAGCGAGCGCCACTACTGCCAGCTAAATAAAAGATTCAAACTACTGAAGGCACTAACTACTGATAGGGATAGTTAGCAAATGAAAGATTTTAATAGAGAACAAACACTGTATTTACCTTAATATCATCAAAAGTCATAATATATGTAATTTCAAAACTCCGCCATTTCCT
The DNA here is from genome assembly GCF_023864275.1 of Schistocerca cancellata. Taxonomy (NCBI): domain Eukaryota; kingdom Metazoa; phylum Arthropoda; class Insecta; order Orthoptera; family Acrididae; genus Schistocerca; species Schistocerca cancellata. Next base: position 112,835,235 of record NC_064628.1, on the reverse strand, counting down.
TCCACACATCCACCACTGCTGGCGGCTCACCTCTAAGTGCGCAACGCTACGCGCTGTTCACATCCAGCTGCCGCTGCCCAACACTACAATGGCAGACAACAATGCAAACTAGTCACATACTGCACACAGCACAGCCAGTGATTTTCATACAGAGTGCTACGTGGCATTATCAATATAAAAATCTAAACAGCCTACTTACATAGCCCCCATGCTCCCCACAAAAAATTTTACAAATTCTTTTTGGGCAGTGGCCAATAATGATTTGATAAAATTTTTCATAATTACAATAACAAAGATATTAAATGCACACACTTATTTATACAATGTTGGTCAAAAGCTAAAATTTTCTCACAGTCCATAAAGAAAGTCCTGATCATTCATCATAGTAGTAATTACAGTTTTTTTTACAAAGTCTCATTAGTAAAAAAAATTGCACTCAGAAGTAGTGGATTTCCATGCAGTCTTGAAGAAGTAGTGGTGTCCTTCCAACGGAAAGACAGTGCTGACTCTTGACATGCTGACAGGTAATGGGCCACAACAGAGCAAACCCACAGCAGAGTCATTCGACGTTTTGAAGAAGATTGGTAGGTAGGTCATCATAGAGCAGACCCACTGTAGTCCTGGTAGAGAGTATGGTATTGGTGAGTCAGCAAAGGTGTAGACCCACTGTAGTCCTTGTAGAGATGGCCAGCAGCCATCTGTTGTGACTGTGCGGGTGCACAATCACCATTGAAGAGTCTTGCAGAGAAGATAGCAAGTGCATAAACCACCACCTGTGCACTCACAAAGTTTGTGGAATTGTCCTTAGAACCAGCAATGCTGTTATCCAGTCCCTTGCTGAATTATTAACAGATGTGCAAACACTATCAGTCCCTACTTCTCACATATTGTCCATATAGTATGACCAACAGAAACGTGTGCAGTGAAATGTAACTTACAAGTTACTTAATTTGAGTAACTGGTGTCAATTACAATATTGTAACATGAGAATACAATTACAAAGGTACAAAATACATCTTTAAAAACATAACAATAAACAGCCTACTTACACAGTCATGAATCCTGAATCCCATCGAACATTTATGAGACATAATCGAGAGGGCCGCGTGGGGTAGCGGCGCGGTCTAGGGGCGCCTTGTGACGGTCGGCTCGGCTCCCGCTGTCGTAGGTTCGAGTCCTCCTTCTGGCATGGGTATGTGTGTTGTCCTCAACGTAAGTTAGTTTTAAGTTAGATTTAGTAGTGCGTAAGCTTAGGGACGGATGATCTCAGCATTGTGGTCCCATAAGACCTTACCACAAATTTCCAAAGTAGTAGACAGTTCAATTCGTGGACAACATACTGCACTGGCAACACTTTCGTAATTGTGGACGTCTATAGAGGCAGAATGGCTGTATATTCCTGCAGGGGTCTTCAAACAACTTGTTGAGTTCATGACTCGTCGAGCTATTGCACTACGTGTGGCAGAAGGAGGCCCTGCGCGATATAAGGAGATATCCCATGACTTGTCACATCTGTATAATGCAGTACTGCAAAGCAATGGAAATTTTACAAATAACTGTCACTTAAGTTTAAAAAAAGGTTTACAAATCAAAAATGTTAGCACTGCTGCTGTAGCTAATTGACATATTAGGTTCTTTAACCCGGTTATTAATAAATAATAAGAAACACCTCTTATAACCGAAATCAAACACCGAAAAATACCGGTTATTTGGAACCAAAAGATCGGTATTGATTTCAACCAATAGGTTTTTCTCATCTCTATCACAACTATGGATTTTTGTTTAACACAGGGATTTCTTTCTGAATTTTTCATGATGTCCTCATTCTTCTATATGGCAGGAGACCTATCGGTCGTGGGCTTGTTGTGCAGGAGGACAATGACCCCAAACATGTTTCCAAATCGAGCAGAGGGTGGTCATTAGAAAAGAGAAATGTGGGTAACCGAAGAATATGATTTGACCAGAACAGTCACGTGACTTAAATCTCATTGGACTCTCACGGGGTGAACTTGACAGAGAAGTCAGAATACTGAGGGCTTCTAACGCTGCAAATCGGTGGAATAATTTAAAGATGTGTTGGACTTCAACATCTACAATATCGGCAAAAACGCTACAAAACGATACCTCCAGAGTGGTAAGAGTTTGAGCAGCTGTTCTGAGAGTAAAGGGTGTATACCTTGAATAGTCTGCTAAATCATACTCTATTGTACCTAATGATAGAGATTGTGTTTGTACATTGAACTAGATTATATAGTGTTTTAATAGTGTTTATCACGGGTGGTCGGAAATGTTTATCTGTAACGCATTTGAAAGAACGGATGGAACATATCAGTTAGCACATGCTCCAATGGTAGCTCTACGGGGTCAAATCGTCAAAGTCTGAGTACAACTGGTTACAAACGTGAAGAAACTTGTGTAGACTCTTCTTCGCGTAACATACGTCGTTACCAAAACTAGAGGCAGTATTGTATGGCATTATAATGATAGCTCTTGAGGACTTTTCGGTGTGCTTATATTAGTACGGAAAAGCCTTCATTTCAAGAGTTCTGGGAACCGGGGTGATGCAAAACTTTTTTTTGAAAGTGTAATTTTGCTTTTGCTGAAATCACCTCTATTCATGATGGTCCCCTGGACATTACTGAAGGCGAGAGACTTTTCTTAATAAGGTGTGTGATCACCACAAACATGCTCCCAAGCTAGCCGCAACTTTGGTGAGACATTCGTATGGTAGGGCGCTCCGTTCTCCACCAGCGCTTTTGACAAGTACTGGAAGGTCGTTGGTGCACGTGGATGTTCAGCAGTACGTCACCGCGACGCATCTCACACGTGCTGGATGCGACATAAGTCGGGAGAAGGGGAGGCCAGTCCATTCGCCGAATATCCCCACGTTCGATGAGCTCTTCCACGAGTAACGCTCGGTGCAGTCGGCATCATCATCCACAACAATGAAGTCGGGAGCGGATGCACTCCTGAAACGACACACTTTATGTCTTCAATTGATAAAGGAGAAGAGTGTCACAGTGACGTTGACCGACGGGTGTTACGTGTTCAAAGATATATAGGTCATTACATAAACGCAGCTTTATACTTCATTGCCAGATAACACCGGGACAAGCAAAACCGTCATGTTCGGCAGTGCTTCTGGGTCGATTAAATGTGCCCACCTTTCGCCTCGCGGAGGTATGTCCAGCATTTCTAACATGATCGTTTTAGCGCAGTATTTCTTCCCAAGTGCATAGGGAGGACTCTTGGAACGAGGGGATATGCGGTTAACGGATTGTCCTGCCATATCCCCAGGCCTAAATCTTATCGAGAACGTGTGGGATGCTTTGGGGAGACGTTTTGCGGTAAGTCCACATCCACCAACGGCCATCCAGTAGTTGTCACGAGTGCTTGTGGAGAATTGGAACGCCTAACCTACAGAATTGATTTCCAACCTTGTGGTCAGCATGGGAACATGTTACACAGCATGCATTTCGGTTCGAGGTGATCATGCACCCTGTCAAGAACCATGTCACGTCTTTGGCAATGTCCAGAGGACCACCATGGATCTCGAACACCTGTTTAATTATTATCCGTAAATGGATGTCCCATTCCGTTCCGATCATTGCGTATTTCTTTCGATTATTATTTATTTCGGATGCCTTCTGTAGTACACTGAGCAGCTCTTTCTATGTATGGTTCAAGTTTCATCGAGCTGTATGACTGGGCCGTGGTATGCCATGCCAAAGTTGTTTTCGTCCTTAGATTTCGTACATCGTTGTATTGTCCGGGTTACTTCCATTTAGCCCTCCATAAAGAATAGTTACAAGAAAAGATACTGAGCTTCAGTTGGAAACAGCTATGGTAAACTTTGATGACGAAGTAAGGAACTTTCTCTAAATAGATACTCGCACACCAATGTTACCTAAATATTTCAGTCAAATCTTCCAGATACATTAAGAGTTTTTGTTGTGTCTAGACAAGACAGCCTAGACACAATGAGAGGAAGCCGAAAGGCACGCGCTTAAACTCACGCAGGCTGGCGTGAGGTCTGAAACAGGATACGTAATGAATGCTATAAAGAAAAGTACGTAGCTTCTGGAATACTTAACATTAATCCGCATTTGTAGAACATCGCTCTTGATGATACATTAATAGAATCTCAATATTAATTGAATACGGCGCCTTGCTAGGTCGTAGCAAATGTAGCTGAAGGATATGCTACTATCGTCTCGGCAAATGAGAGCGTAATTGTCAGTTAACCATGGCTATCAACGTCGGCAGTACAACTGGGCGAGTGCTAGTACGTCTCACTAGACCTGCCGTGTGGCGGCGCTCGGTCTGCCTTCACTGACGGTGGCGACACGCGGGTCCGTCGTATACCAGCGGACCGCGGCCGATTTAAAAGCTACCACCTAGCAAGTGTGGTGTCTGGCGGTGACACCACAGTTTTGACCAAGAACCTCTATACTATCCAACTTGTCACAGGTACGACACAAGGAACCCATCTTTAAATGCCACGTTTCTCTCTAATTATTATCGCATGTAACACACGACACATCAGTCTCAAGAAATGAGTGCCTATTTTTTCCTCCCTTCCATCAACTTACTAGCTGTTCATGTCCCATTATGTGACTCTGTACGCATGCGATAGCATGCGCTACCTAGCATGTTCCAAAAATTCGCGCATAAGGCGGGTTGGTTTCAAAGTTCACACCACAGGCTCTGTTGGTGATAGAAAAGTGGGATCAAGTGTTTTGGACGGCCTTTCGAGTGGTGACCACTTGTATACCCAACACAAGGATAATATTACTGTAAATATGCTACGCTAATGATCAGCGTTTGAATATTTCGTACTTCCTCCGGCTGAAGCAAATGGAGCAAAGCGGTTAATTCTTTTTGAGTTATATGTGGTCTGTCGTTCTCCTTAAGTGGCGTACAGGGGCACCAATTAGATCACGGGCGGTTTCTGAGGATACCAGAAAACCAGAATTTTTGTATAACAAACCACACCGCGAATTCCAAGAGGGCTAGGGACAGGAAGTAGCTGAATTTTGTACGATATATTCCTGATTTACAGATCTCGAATAAAATTGAAAATTTTCTCAATATCTTTGTCTGTTTCCGAGGTGCGAAGATTCAGATTTATCCTACCTGTTCACGTAAAATTCGCACGTAAAATATGGCGTGAGGCGAAATGTAAGTAATAAATAAGCGCAGAAAATGACTCCAGTTTTAACGGTATATTCACTAGACATTTGTCCACATGCGTCATCTTCTCATCCCTTATCGAGAACGACCCAAAAAGAACACGGTCAGTTGGCTCGAAAACGGAGAAGCAGATTCCAAGACATCTTTGCACAGAAAATGGCTATAATTTTTATGATGTATATTCCAGAGATGGAAGTCACGAATAACCCCGAATATTTTCTTTATCCATTAACGAGCTACAGAAGTTCAAAGTTATCCGACTTGTATACACGAAATAAGCACGTAATATCCGATATGATGCGAAAACCTACTTTATAAAGTGACGCTGCACGGGGGAATACGCTGTAAATTGTTCCCGTTATCTTAAGAAGTGTTCTGGGAACCCCACACTGTAGAAGCTAGGCACAAGCTAAGTTTTTGTGTGCGTAAAATCCGGTGATAAGTGAAAAACTAGTTTTGCTTTATTACAATTTCACGTAAGTGAACCATCAAAATTTTACTGACCCATCTGAATGACATGCCCAGCTGTGGCAGGAAGGAGAAACGAACCAGAGGGAAAATGCTCCTACAGGAGGACAGAGAAGGTTCTTGTTTTAAAAGACTCGAAAGTGGGTTACCAGCTGACTCATTCTACCTTCATCAGCGCTTTTCATAGAGATTCCAAAAATTCTGACATGCAAACATATTCTTGTATTTTATTCCGAGAGAGAAGGAGCCAGTGGCAGTGGGAAAGAGACGGAAAAGTGATAATACTGGAAGCTAGCTGACGGTGGCTGTTTAATAGAAGGAGCGAAGGGGACAATGGCCGTGTGAGTAAAATATAAGGACACAGTGGTAGTAAACATTGTTGACAGTGGGAGAACAGTGCAAGGAAAAAAGTGAATGAGGCAGTCCCAGTGGGAGAGGAATAAAGAGAATGAGAAATTGGTAATAGATAAGAGTCTGTGATACTGACAGACAGAGTCTGTGACAGTGACAACTAGAGAGAGATAAAAAAGTGACAGCGAGCAGAGAAAGCTGCAGTGGGAAGGAATGAATGAGACATCAGCAGTGACAGAGAGCAAGGCGGAGAGTATGACAGTGAGACGAGACGGTAGTAGTAGGAAGGAACGAAGGAGACTGTGGCTGAAACACAGGAGAGACACAAAGAGAAAATGAGATTAGTTGGACCGAATGAGTGAGAACGGACAAGTGGGAATGGATGATTATCAGTGACTTACAGCGATGGAGTAGTGGGTGTGAGCATTACAGTTGAAGGAGCTCGTGTGAAGTGAAGATGAGTTGCATATTAAAAAGAGCGCGAATGTGTACGCATGCCAACACTTTTCGGAAGAGTTGAAGTTCCTGAGGAAGGTAGAATGAGGCAGCTGGTATCCCACTTTTCTGCCAGAGTCTTTTGAAAGGGGAGAATTTTAGCCTGTTTTCTGCACCAATAGAAGAACTTTTCCGCTGGTTGTTCGTTTGAAGGATTTTCGTTAATATAATGAATAGTAGCTGCATTAGTCTTGCGTTCGGTTTTATCTTATCACTTGGAAGATACATGCGACAAGATACAAGCCTGGAATAGTCACACGTATGGTTAAGGTTTTTTGACTGAGAGGAAATAGTATGACACTAAACCAAACTGGAAATGTTCCCAGAGAAAGTGAGTTTTGGAAGAGTAGTGTTCCGCCGTCTACACGCACCGCTCAGCTCAGCAGCGCCGGGGTTTAGCGAACGCCCGCTCGCACGTTATTCCTGGCGCCGTTTGTTTTCTTGCCGCTTAAGAGCTCTGAAGGCATGCCGTTCGTCCGTCGATGTGCCAGTATTTAGGAAGCAGATGGCGCACCGCATCGAGATGCCTCGGGAAACGTTCGCCCCAGTCATAGAAGTTTGACGTCACCGAAGGGTGACATTTCTTTCACGGAGAGTTTCTTCTCTGCCTTGAATGCGTCAGTCCCATGAATCTAAGATCAGATCACCGACGTACCTATTCTTATTCCTTTTCATTCCTCAATCACAACCTATCTTGCCGTTGATGCATTTGTTTCATCTTTCTCATTTATAGCACTGAAAACTATGAAGCAGTCTACATCTGTACTGGTTGATGTAGTTTGCAGTTGATGACCGAATAATGTTATAGCGCATGGATAAAGTTTATAACTACGCAATAGTTATGTGTGTTTTCGAAAGCTTATGAGTGATTTAGAGCTCGTAGATCGAAAATGTTTATACTAAGAATATCTCGTATCACTTATAGAAAATGTTATGAAGAGGAAGAAAAAGAACTAAAGTTTCAAAAATAAATGTGGGCTTAGTCTACAAGAAAATTTAAATTCATTGTTGTAACGAGTTACTGGAATATGGCGTTGTGTCAACTTCTGCTCGATAGCAATATTTCTGTACTTGAGAGACATATGAGCCAGCTGATAGTATAGATACCCACAGAAAAATTTAAAGAAGAAAGCCAATTCTTACCAGAAACTGCTGTAATTAATATTTGTTGAAAGTTAAGCAAACTCAAATATTGCTGTTGTACAGTAAGTAAATACTTACAGAATGGGTAATTGTAACAACAACGACGATGTACTATTGTACATATAAGTAACTTTTTTCCATCTGATTTTTCGATAAACTAGTGTAATTGATTTCATTACTTTTTTGTTTCATGTCATTGTGTTAAGAAAACTGTAAACAAGTTTCAATGTGAATATTAATGTTTATGTAAAATTCAAGCAATATTGTAATAGAATTGAAATGTAACTAATTTTGGAACTGTTGTAAGATGTTTAAAATTGTAATTGTGCGTCTGGTCCACACGTAGGCAATGTGTTAGGATATGTAGAATGCAAAACCTCGGGTGAATACCCGGCCTGTAAGGGAGCGGTAAAAAGGTGGATGGCAGGCGAGCGCAGGAAAATGCGCATGGGCACTATACGGCACAACGGGCTCAGCAGTAGTAGTTGGAGTCTGGCACTGGTTTGAGCAACACCTTCTGGAACGAGGAGGCTCTCCTGGAAGACGTAGCTTCACTGAGCCTCGGGTGTGCTGTTCCAACGCCCACACAGCATGGCAAAATTCCATAGGCACTAAATGGAAAAGTATTGCGACGCTAAGAAGATTAAAGTGCCGATACGTCAAGAGCCATAGCTGTGGTTGTATGTGTGCTCTCTGCCTCGCCATCTCGCCGCTCGCCAACCGCCGCATCGATAAAAGCACGTTGAAACTTTTAGTACTGTATTCGTATGGACCATAGAGTGAACTGTTCAATAATAACCTAAATTTTACCAGAACGTTCCCCTCATTTAATTATCCTCACAACTAACCTAGACAGGGTCCTTTCCAAATGTTGTGTAATCCAAGTGTCCCGAAATGAAAAATTAAATGTTGTGTTAATAATAATTACTTGCAGACCTAGTTATGTTAGAATGGTGTTAAAAGAACTGTTTTGATAATGAACCAGTAAATGAATAATTCATTTTAATTCTGAAGTGTTCCACATTGGTTTGGCTAGCAAAAGTTGAAGTCACTATATAAGTCAAAATTTATCAGTGTTTTATCTTTATCAAAATTGACATTTTGTGTGTGTCACGTAAGTGCTATTGCTAGGGTAGCCTATGCCCGATTTTAATTAGATTAATAGACAGTATAAAGTTTTGTATTATAAATTATAGTGTACTGTTATGTATTCATGGTTTTCCCATATCAGTACAGAACGTGAAACTATCAGTTCAATAGATTTTCTGGTTCTAAAATTTTACTATATTATGCAGTGTTACTACGTGTTGTTTTGCATGAATATACATCAACTTGTACAGGGAAGAAACTCAGTTAATGCCCAATTAGGCTGGCGACCGTATTATTATCAAATTGGTAGCATCTTCAGTGTTGCTTTTGGTACATACTGACGTGTAATTGCATTTTGAACTAATTTGACGGATCATTGTTATTACAGAGTGGGTGTAAGTCTGATTTGCCACTATTCAGGTACACGCGGTCAATATCTATACGAAAATCATGTCTCGTAAGGTGAACCCCACTCACTTACCATAGTACAGGCTATAATGAGAATTTGTGTGCCCCACGCGCACGTTACATAATGCGTTACAGGTGAATGCACACTTTTTTAAAAACTTCAGGTATGTATGCTGACTTACTGTTTTCCTTAATATTTGTATTTTGGAAAGCCATCGATAAGTCACAAGATATTAAATGTCGCTGTTATACCCTCTGACGTGAGATTCTTCCTGAATGACACTACTGAAATTACTTTTCAATTATCAGTTTTAATTGGATAAAATTAAAGAATAATTTATCTCCAATATTTCGGAACTGTTTTCTAGCTTCGTTTAGTAATATTCTTATACATAACTGAACAAAAGATTCAGTTATTGTGTCTTCACAGATGTCATAACTACCTGTTATTGCTTTCTATTATCTGTCAACAATGCGCTACATGTATTCCTCGAAGTGTCCTGTTACAATCATACGTATAATTTTCAGTGTCACAAATGTAAGAATTCTGAGCAAATAAGGCCCACAATTGAAACTGAAGTAGGAGAACAACCGCTAACTGTTCATAGACTCACATTGTTAATTACTCGGTTGACAGTTAACTAGTTCTTCCACAGAAGTAACAGCTTCACGGTAGCAAATATGTCACAAAAATCCCCACCTGATCTTGTGTCTTTCAGATGGCATCCTCCACCTCTCCTTTCTCTTCTACATTCCGAATACACCCACAGCTTCCCAACCTGCATATTATGAGTTCCGCGCTCCGATCCCGACGAACCATTCGGTGCCAACCGGCTATCGCTTCATACTCTGGCATTTGCGTGATTCAGATGCAGTATAGATGGACATCAGGTCAGCACATCGCTATTCTGGTCGTTCCTATTACTTCCTATTTAAGTAGTTTAGCATCAAGAAACTGATTTAATCCCGTTACAGTCTTTCAAGGCAAAAAAAAAACAAACTGTAGTACCACGAACTTTGACCTCCACGTAGTAACCAGACGTGATGATACTGTTCGCAGGCGAACTGACCCCCAGTTATCCTTCGAAACAATCTCGCGGCACCACTTACTTCTTACCTATCTACCAGTCGCATCTCTCCAACCACTCTCTCAGTGAGTTGAATCTCCTTTCCGAGTGGTGGAACCAGTGGTAGCTTCAAACTAAGCGAAGGCACCATCGCTGTACGGACTATGCTGTGGCCTGGATTTTCATCTATTAAACTAAAGAACTCAACTCACTGAGCACAAATTGATTTTAATTCATTCCAAAGATTTAGCTATAAAAGAAGAAAATTCCCATAAAAATAAAAAAGATATTTTGAGCCTCTAGACGATAAAGAAACCGTATTATGGAAACAGCTAGGAGTGAAGAGGAACAAAATAACCAAATGATCGGAAGACAGCACAAAGGGTAATATAGAGTAAAATATGATGACAGAAATCAGAGAGAATGAACCCAACTATTCAGAAAGTCTTACGATATGTCTTAACTGCAGTGAGATGATTAACTCTGGAAACTGGAAACATACCGTGTGATGAGCCGCCTGCAAATCTTCAGAATTAACGCTTGACGAAGTGCGGTGTCAGTAGGACTACTGATCAGTGAGAATATTTTCTCCACCTCTCTACTACGAGGGAAAAGTATGCACCCTTACATGCAGGGAAATCGCTGATGATGATTTAGGAGCCAGAGAAGGATGGGTATTACGTAAACTTTGATCAGATTTAACTTACGTGTTCATATATAGCCGTCGTAATCTGCGAAGCAGTCTCACCGTCTACAAAACTGGCATTTTCCAATTTTAGCTTCGAAAGCAGTAGGCTACTTTCTCTTGTGCATCCTCTAATAATTAGTAGGGAAAGGAAATTTTACTTGTTGCATTTTCGGAATGGAAAATGCTAAGGCGAAACAGCATTTTTTTCTGTCAGTCGGATAACATCAGATTCCAGTGTGTGAGATTGCTTCATGAAAAAGTCATGTTTTCCGTGCCCCAGAGAGCCACACGGAATTTTCCCGCCGACTTTCCTTACGCGAGGGGAACTTGCTCTATAAAGCCCTCGACGTGTGCCGCCCACTGAACAACTTAGTGTTCGCCGTCTGCGGACTGCGGAGAGTCCAGAGGCGAGGAACAATATGCAGCCGCCGCCACACGTTACGTTCTTCGCTGCGGCAGAAAATAATACCAGAGGCCGCGCGTTTTGTTCTTCCTGTTAGCCTAGCAACCTACTTGCAAAGTTTGTCCTGGCAGTAATAATGTTCGATTTCAATGTCGCGTAACGCAGGGAACTTTTAGTACATATGCACAATTTTCAAGGCCTCACAATTTATGCACGTTATGCGACATTCAGAGTTCGGTAGAAAATTCGTGGCAGAAAATCAAGCTGGTCTTGGCACACTAAAGAACAGTTTGCGAGCCTGTCACAAGTCTTAATGTGCAGGATTACATTTCATATAGAAATTTTCTGGGCACATTTAGATTCTTTATCCGTTAATCGCCACGTTAAGTCAAAACAGTTTAAACATCAATGAGTTGGATGATGCGGTCACTTTCAACCCTTCGATGGATTTTTTAACTTCCATCTAGCGACTATTGTTAAAGGAATATTAGCAGGACACAGAGTTTCAGTTAAAATTTACGAATACACTGAGCTGGATATGAACATATGAATATGTAATTCGAAGTCGTGTTTCATGCAATGCAAGTTGTCTATCAACAGAAGGTATATAAATCATTATTGCTCCTTAAATTATTATGGCTTCTGTATGCTCCGTACGTTTCCATTTTCACTTTGCTATACGTGTATGTCCCTTATCTTGACATGGTTTTTATATCTTGGAAAATACCATTTTGACTATCAAAATTATATGAAAATGGATTCCGACCCGAAATTACTCATCAAGAAAATAGAAGTGAAATTTGCAGCTTAGCATTTTTTTGTTCGTTGTATTAATCATCCTCTATGTTCCCTTAAGTTTCTTTAATTCTTTGGCCTACTGTTTCATTCATAGTAACATTATAAAACACATGCAAACATCCAATAGCAATTTTGTTGTTCGAAGGATACGAGTTGTAAGTGCATTACTTTGAAAGGAAAATGGAAGTTGTTCCATGAAACCCTTCTTGGACCCATCCTTGGTGTAAATAACACTACCAGATGCTTCTAGGGGATCAATTCCGGTCGTTTACGGAGCATAAAGCTTCGGATACTGCCTCCTGATTACAGCTGTACAGTTTGCAAACGCCGCCTTGAATGGCGATCGGTAGACTACTAAATACAAAATTCAGACTCGTATGTCTCGTTACTTCTGCGTCAATAACTTAATGGTTTTATGCCATAGCATTCAGTGTTCATTAGTCTCACCTGCTACAACTTGGCTTTCCTACTGTCATGCATCCATTCGTAACGTAGTGTAGTCACAGTGTACGAAGGAGGTTGCTATGCCCTCGTAACAGCGTTGCGTTGAAGTCTGAGATTTCTCCCATTTCACACCTCTCAATGAAGCTAAATACAAGGAGTAATATGTTGTTCACAGCCTAACGTAGTTTCAAAGAGCTGCATTAGCAGCTAAGACAGCCACAACGCAGTAATGAAACATTCGTTTGCTCATTTCTTAGCGGTTTCTGGCTTTTAGTATCAAGAGAAAATACTGTTTTGTTATCTGATAAGCAAAGATAAGCAAAGAAGGGAAAGCAGAAAGGTGGGAGGAGTATATAGAGGGTCTATACAAGGACGATGTACTTGAGGACAATATTATGGAAATGGAAGAGGATGTAGATGAAGATGAAATGGGAGATACGATACTACGTGAAGAGTTTGACAGAGCACTGAAAGACCTGAGTCGAAACAAGGAACCCGGAGTAGACAACATTCCATTGGAACTACTGACGGCCTTGGGAGAGCCAGTCCTGACAAAACTCTACCATCTGGTGAGCAAGATGTATGAAACAGGTGAAATACCCTCAGACTTCAAGAAGAATATAATAATTCCAATCCCAAAGAAAGCAGTTGCTGACAGATGTGAAAATTACCGAACAATCAGTTTAATAAGCCACAGCTGCAAAATACTAACACGAATTCTTTACAGACGTATGGAAACACTAGTAGAAGCCAACCTCGGGGAAGATCAGTTTGGATTCCGTAGAAATACTGGAACACGTGAGGCAATACTGACCTTACGACTTATCTTAGAAGAAAGATTAAGGAAAGGCAAACCTACGTTTCTAGCATTTGTAGACTTGGAGAAAGCCTTTGACAATGTTGACTGGAATACTCTCTTTCAAATTCTAAAGGTGGCAGGGGTAAAATACAGGGTTGTAGCGTCTTCCCGATATTATTCAATCTGTATATTGAGCAAGCAGTAAAGGAAACAAAAGAAAAATTCGGAGCAGGTATTAAAATCCAGGGAGAAGAAATAAAAACTTTCAGGTTTGCCGATGACATTGTAATTCTGTCATAGACAGCAAAGGAATTGGAAGAGCAGTTGAACGGAATGGACAGTGTCTTGAAAGGAGGGTATAAGATGAACATCAACAAAAGCAAAACGAGGATAATGGAATGTAGTGGAATTAAGTCGGGTGATGCTGAGGGAATTAGATTAGGAAATGAGACACTTAAAGTAGTAAAGGAGTTTTGCTATTTGGGGAGCAAAATAACTGATGATGGTCGAAGTAGAGAGGATATAAAGTGTAGACTGGCAATGGCAAGGAAAGCGTTTCTGAAGAAGAGAAATTTGTTAACATCGAGTATAGATTTAAGTGTCAGGAAGTCATTTCTGAAAGTATTTGTATGGAGTGTAGCCATGTATGGAAGTGAAACATGGACGGTAAATAGTTTGGACAAGAAGAGAATAGAAGCTTTCGAAATGTGGTGCTACAGAAGAATGCTGAAGATTAGATGGGTAGATCACATAACTAATGAGGAAGTATTGAATAGGATTGGAGAGAAGACAAGTTTGTGGCACAACTTGACCAGAAGAAGGGATCGGTTGGTAGGCCATGTTCTCAGGCATCAATGGATCACCAATTTAGTATTGGAGGGCAGCGTGGAGGGTAAAAATCGTAGGGGGAGACCAAGAGATGAATACACTAAGCAGATTCTGAAGGATGTAGGTTGCAGTAGGTACTGGGAGATGAAGATGCTTGCACAGGATAGATTAGCATGGAGAGCTGCATCAAACCAGTCTCAGGACTGAAGACCACAACAACAACAACAACAACAACAACAACATCTGATAAATCAGATAAAGAAGAAAGCTAAAACAAGACAGGCGAAAGGAAATGGTTATATAATTCGACAGTAAAATTTCGATATAGGCTTATGTATGAATATAGAACTCTGGATAAAAATAAATATGTATATTGTGTAATTCTGTGTCGATTAAATAACATAGTTGCCCGTAGGATCGGCAATTACCTGAAAACACATACTTTCTAGTTTTCAAGCAAGAGTCCCTCATTGCTCTAGTAGTTTCTTTATATTTCTTCGTTTCCGTCAACGATATGAGACAAAAGAGCATAGCCAACGTAAACAATTTCTTGCCGACAATGCAAAAATAGTTATGTGGACAAACGGAAACGTCTACTACGGTAAAATGACTCCCACCCCGCACGGAAGCGCCTCCTACAGAAGGTGATAATAACTGTTTACACTGAGTAAAGACAGGACACCACGCAAAGCTGGTACGTCACAAGATCAAAAGTGAAAATAAACCACAGTCCGTAAGAGAGATAAATGTCGTTGTCACATAAGACAGCAGCATTAATCACGATATAATGGAGATTTCTGTAGCCCCGAGTCATGTGTGGAGTGAGATACAGCCGACACACGCAGTATTTCACAATCGGTGTCAGCTTTAGTGGCGGGGAGACGACAAGAGGTGCACGACGAAGCCTTCGTGGCACAGGCAGGCTGTCTCTCCTGAGGAAAGGCAGGAATCGGCGGATTTCATCCTTCAGTTCGGTGATATATTGGTGTTCGCTTTAACTTGAGACACCTTAATATCTCGATGACGACGCATGGTTTACGTGAAAAGTTAATATTTGTAAAGACCTGTCTGTGCTACAACTGGCCACTTCAAAAACCAACTCCGGCGTGGGGGGGGGGGAGGACAACACTGCCTTTTCAAATGGGAACGCCATTTTTATTGCATTTTCGGATTCTATGCCAAAACCTTCGTACAGTATACTCAAAGCGGTTTTCCATTCCTGACAGCGAGCTTTGTAATCAACAGATAGACTGTACAGTGTGCCTGGTTTTGCAATTAAAAACAATTACATTCGATTCTACGTTTCATTTATAGTATACATGTAATCTGTGTGTTATAACGGTTGATATTTATATTCGAAATTTACTTTAGTGTTTTAAATCTGTTTATACAGTACAATACGGTTAGCCGCTCCAATTCTGGCTAGAAACAGCGTTTAACGTGATCCACAATCGACGACGTGGATGTCATACTTTTCTGTTCCCATCGGGATACGCCATATCGGCGAGTACCATTATCCCTCACCGTTGGAGTGCTTGGTTTCAGTAAGCTCTCTTGCCTCTGCACCTTGAAGTGCCTGATTTCGGTGAGTATCCACGGCAGGTGCGCTTGTCACCATCATTTCATGGATATTTTACCTTCTTTAAATGGTTGTGGCTTGTATTCGGCCGTAGCGGCTTAGCGGCCAACGCAGAGGTTACGGCGGTCGATTGAAACACACACTGAAATGAGTCATTCTGGTGGCGGGGTTAGAGGGCGACCACCGAAGGAAGCATTCCGATGGTCTGGGGACTCATCACATCTACCCTGTAGGGAACAGAAAGATACATAATCACACGAGTTGCTTATTTGCTACAAACTTCAACGCCCAGCCATATTATTTCTACTGTACGGTGACATTAGCAAGACTCACGTAACGTTCGAACATCAGTACAAACCGTTAGAACACTAAGGTTACATTTACATCGTCAATGTAGTGGACACTCAGATGCGTCGGTTCTTAGTTGCAAAAACAGGCGCACTTGCTATCTGTCGATTACAGCGACATATGCGACGAATGGGAAACAATGGTTTGAGTCGATTTTTTGGCGTAGAACCGTTATATCCAATAAAAACGGACTGGTCTCATTTGAAAATACAAAAGATCGACCCCGCCCACGCAGGATGGGTGATCAGCACAGACAGATGTCCCCGTTACTAACATCAACTTTCGTACGATATTTCCTTTTCAAAGTATTTAGTTATCTCAAGTTAAAATAAACACTCTCTACATTCCTGCTTATACCAATACCAGGAAATATAGAGTCCAACTTCGTCTTCTTGACAGAAGGTGCACTCGGACTCACTATCACACTAATATGATTTCTGCGATATTATTTCCAAAACTCGAAAACAACAAGATTAGTATTGTAAGAATGTCTTCTTTATAACTCATGATAGACGAGCAATGTGGAATCTCAGTACAATATTAACGTGAAATAACTTACTTTATCAATATAAAGTAAGTCCTGATTTATGAAGAAATGTACAGTGTATGTCAGTAGGATTCTTCCAGTTTCTTCATGACTAAAAATAAATTTTGATTTAAGCATAGGGTTACAAAGCCTTCATTTAAAAAATAATCCCATACGTGCCAGTATATAAAACTTCTATACGTTGCTGAATGCGTTCCGCGTCTTCAGTTAGCACGAGCGTTGGGCTGTGGATATTAGAATAAAACATTTTTATGTTAGATCACCCTTAACTTTTATGACTTCTTTTTCCATGTGTCTACAGAGTCCGCAGATGTCACACTGTTACAATAAAGGTGTCCTCTCAACATAAATTTACAGGTTTCCAACAAAATTAATTATTTTTCCATCGAGAAAGAACAGCAAATTACGCAATGAAGCCCATATTTATAGTACCGTAGCAATTGCGCCGTTTGGTTCCATGTGAAATCATTCTTCACCCGTTGTTTGAAAATAACACGTCGCAATTACTTGATAGGTACGAAAACTGTTGTCATAACATCGCTTAACACTTTACGATTTGCGGGAAATAGGCACTGGCGATACATCTTCAAAGGGCCAGCGCTAAAGATCTCCATTCCATATGATGTAGGTGATCCTTAGCAAATTGTAGGAGTAAAATCCCTCCTCATGCCCAACGACCAAACCAGTGGAACGAAATGACTCACTCTGGAATAGTTAATTCCTAGTATCTCGGTTTATAGGTACTTAATTATTATTTGTTGATCATGGAGACTCTTATTCGTTAATATACCTGTAGCAGACGATCCTCTTCAAATAAAAACCCCGAAGTGAAAACTTCACTTACCCTATAGCGCCTTCCTGTTGCTCCAAAGTGGCGCTAACTTTGTTTCACGATTCGGTGAGAATAATGCCTTTTATAAACCCTAAAGAAAGCTTGTTTCTAATAAAATTTCAGTTCCATGTAACGTGTTAAATTTCCACAATCCTTAGGTGTTTGTTAACATGATAAACTAAATGCAGGGGAAATCTTCCCGAACCGCTGCTGAAATATTTCCACTCCAAAGTTTACTTATATTAATGCTTGCAAAACACAAAGAAACATGGTTATGGAGCATTTAACAAGGGACTAAATGTCCATATTCAATCACACAGTCTGATAGACCAGAGAGAGAATTCCAGATTTGAAATCTGAATGCATGTAGAATGAAGCTTTCGGTAGAGTTCAGATGATAATATAGCTTCCAGAGAAGCTAGAACTGTACTATAGTGCTACTCAGCAGTGGAATAGAAGACAGAACTAGAGGATGTCGTGTTACGACTCAAACTGTGCGCAATAGGCTGCATGATGCGCAACTTCACTCCCGGCGTCCACGGCGACGTCCATCTTTGCAACACCAACACGATGCAGCGCGGTACACGTGGGCTCAACAACACGCCGTATGGACCGGTCAGGATTGGCATCGCGTTCTCTTCACCGATGAGTGTCGCATATGCCTCCAATCAGACAATCGTCAGAGACGTGTTTGCAGGCAACCCAGTCAGGCTGAACGCCTTAGGCACACTGTCCAGCGAGTGAAGCAGGGTGGAGGTTCCCTGCTGTTTTGGGGTGGCATTATGTGGGGCCGACGTACGCCACTGGTGGTCATGGAAGGCGCCGTAACGGCTGTACGATACGTGAATGCCATCCTCCGACGGATAGTGCAACCATATCGGCAGCATACGGGGGAGGCATTCGTCTACGTGAACGATAATTCACGCCACCATCGTGTGCATCCTGTGAATGACTTCCTTCACGATAACGACATGGCTCGACTAGAATGGCCACCATGTTCTCCAGAGATGAACCCAATCGAAAATGCCTGGGATGAGCTGCTTAAGGACGACGTGACCCATCAGCCACTCTGAGGGATCTACGCCGAATCGCCATTGAGGAGTGGGACAATCTGGACCAACAGTGCCTTGATGAACTTGTGGATAGTATGCCACGAGGAATACAGGCATGCATCAATGCAAGAGGACGTGCTACAAGGTATTATAGGTATCGGTGTGATCAGCAATCTGGTCCACCACCTCTGAAGGTCTCACTGTATGGTGGTACAACATGCGGGGTGTGGTTTTCATGAACTATAAAAAGGGCGGAAATGATGTTTATGTTGATCTCTAACTTTCTGTACAGGTTCTGGACCTCTTGGAATGTAGGTGATGCAAAACTTTTTGTGATGTGTGTAGTATCAGAGTTCCACGCTCTCTTAGGAAAGTATCGGGAGCAAGACCCCAGGGTAAAAGGTGTAATAACAAGGATAAATCAGGTAGAAGACTGTCATTCACATCTACTGAGGATGGTGTTCTATGCTGTAAGTCTTATGGCTGTAAGCCTAAAATGGTGGTCTTAGTAGATGCAATCGCTGGTGCGTTACATTATTTCTCTTACCCCTCTGCGAGCACACTTAGGAATCTACAGAATTCAGAAAAAGATTGTCTCCCTTCATTTAGACGGGCAAGGATACACTTACTAATGAGTTTGTTAAGAAACCAACCCACAATAGCTTTTCAAGACATGTGGCTTCAGAACCAGTGAAGACCCCAATGATAAAGTTTACTTGGATTTTGTTACATATTTACTGCGTTCCTAGAGCGAACATTATATACCTTCATCGTCGTTGATTCAATTTCTAGAATTACGTGCTGTTCTTCAACGAAAGCAGCTACCGCACGAGTATCAGTCACCACACTGAGGAGAATTTTCTTGGCATTTTTGGTACCAGTTTGTGATATGACAGCGTTTACATCTAAAATTTTCACTACCCCGTATTATCTAAAATCCTCCTTTACTGAATGAGTGAACTGCAATTTACTAGCAGCCCTCATTGCATAACATCACTGGAGTCCTATAAGGTGGGATGGTACGGAACGTTGGTTAGCAAATGCCTTTAATGTCACTAAACGTTTGAGTCACCATAGTATCCCTGCCAGTTTTATGTCCTACTCACCCAGCTCCCCACTCAGTAATGTGTGGAGAAAGAGTTTATTATACACTAATTTTTTTACAGCGTGGTGATTTTACGTCCGGAATTCCGTGGGAAAGCAATATTTTTCTTAGTTTATGGCCAATTTTGAGCTTGATGTCCTGCAATATATGTTAATGAAAGAAACCCAGTCACTTGAAAACGGCATGGGGGGCCGAAACCAGTGCCGTAATGAAATAAAAAACAATATAGTGAAAAGACACCTGCCCCTTTAAGAGGTCGTGTCAGGTTTTCTCATCGTGGTGACCGCCAAGGCTAAGGATGATGAGAGTGGTAAGCTACTTCACGCTCACATCTCCCAAGTGAAAACCTCTGGCGAGTAACACTGTCTGCTTCAACTTGGCTACTGGTAGCGGCCTAGCGTACTTTAAAAATTATTTTGTATCTGCCGGAGTGCGAGAAGTGGAGATTTTACCTGGTGTTCATCCGCCTGTCAATTACAAACTGTGTGTTTGTGGAATGTGGGGCCATTTGCTGTGGTATCGGTCTCGCATGGCAAGGTTGTGTGTTGTTATGTGATGGCTCCCCCCTCAAGAACCATGAACCTTGCCGTTGGTGGGGAGGCTTGCGTGCCTCAACGATACAGATAGCCATACCGTAGGTGCAACCACAACGGAGGGGTATCTGTTGAGAGGCCAGACAAACGTGTGGTTCCTGAAGAGGGGCAGCAGCCTTTTCAGTAGTTGCAGGGCAACAGTCTGGATGATTGACTGATTTGGCCTTGTAAAATTAACCAAAATGGCCTTACTGTTCTGGTACTGCGAACGGCTGAAAGCAAGGGGAAACTAGAGCCGTAATTTTTCCCGAGGGCATGCAGCTTTACTGTATGATTAAATGATAATGGCGTCCTCTTGGGTAAAATTTTCCGGAGGTAAAATAGTCCCCCATTCGGATCTCCAGGCGGTGACTATTCAAGAGGACGTTGTTATAAGGAGAAAGAAAACTGGCGTTCTACGGATCGGAGCGTGGAATGTCAGATCCCTTAATCGGGAAGGTAGGTCAGAAAATCTAAAAAGGGAAATGGATAGGTTAAAGGTAGATATAGTGGGAATTAGTGAAGTTCGGTGGTAGGAGGAACAAGACTTTTGGTCAGGTGAATACAGGGTTATAAATAGAAAATCAAACAGGGGTAATGCAGGAGTTGGTTTAATAATGAACAAAAAATAGGAGTGCGGGTAAGCTACTACAAAAGAGCATAGTGAACGCATAATTGTGGTCAAGACAGACACGAAGCCCATGCCTACTACAGTAGTGCACGTTTATATGCCAACTAGCTCTGCAGATGACGAAGAAATTGAAGAAATGTATGATGAGATAAAAGAAATTATTCAGGTAGTGAAGGGAGACGAAAATTTAATAGTCATGGGTGACTGGATTTCAAGAAAAGGAAAAGGGAGAGAAGCAAACATAGTCGGTGAATATGGATTGGAGCTAAGAAACGAAAGAGGAAGCCGCCTGGTACAATTTTGCGCTTAGCATAACTTAATCATAACTAACACTTGGTTTAAGAATCTTGAACGAAGGTTCTATACATGGACGAACCATGGAGATACCGAAAGGTATCAGATAGAATATATAACGGTAAGACAGAGGTTTAGGAACCAGGTTTTAAATTGTAAGACATTTCCAGGGGCAGGTGTGGACTCTGACCACAATCTATTGGTTATGACCTGTAGACTAAAACTGAAGAAACTGCAAAAAGGTGGGAAATTAAGGAGATGGGACCTGGATAAACTGAAAGAACCAGAGGTTGTACAGAGTTTCAGGTTGGGAAGGGAGTGAGGCAGGGTTGTAGTCTCTCCCCGATGTTATTCAATCTGTATATTGAGCAACCAATGAAGGAAACAAAAGAAAAGTTCGCAGTAGGTATTATAATCCATGGAGAAGAAATAAAAACTTTGAGGTTCGCCGATGACATTGTAATTCTGTCGGAGACAGCAAAGGACTTGGAAGAGCCGTTGAACGGAATGGACAGTGTCTTGAAAGGAGGGTATAAGATGAACATCAACAAAAGCAAAACGAGGATAATGGAATGTAGTCGAATTAAGTCGGGTGATGCTGAGGGAATTAGATTAGGAAATGAGACACTTAAAGTAGTAAATGAGTTTTGCTATTTGGGTAGCAAAATAACTGATGATGGTCGGAGAGGATATAAAATGTAGGAAGGAAACCGTTTCTGAAGAAGAAAAATTTGTTAACATCAAGTATAGATTTAAATGTCCGGAAGTCATTTCTGAAAGTATTTGTATAGAGTGTAGCTATGTATGGAAGTGAAACATGGACGATAAACAGTCTGGACAAGAAGAGAATAGAAGCTTTCGAAATGTGGTGTTACCGAAGAATGCTGAAGATTAGATGGGTAGATGAGATAACTAATGAGGAGGTATTGAACAGAATTGGGGAGATGAGGAGCTTGTGGCACAACTTGACTAGACGAAGGGATCGGTTGGTAGGACATGTTCTGAGACATCGGGGGTCACCAAATTAGTATTGGAGGGCAGCGTGGAGGGTAAAAATCGTAGAGGGAGACCAAGAGATGAATACACTAAGCAGATTCAGAAGGATGTAGGTTGCAGTAGGCACTGGGAGATCAAGAAGCTGGCACAGGATAGAGTAGCATGGAGAGCTGCATCAAACCAGTCTCAGGACTGAAGATCACAACAACAACATGTGATGGCTCCGTGCTGAGGAGACGACCTTGGCTGTCATGAAAAAGTCACGTGGTGTGATAGGGTGTTCAACTGCTTCAGGACAGCGACACTTTGGTTTCGTTTCATCAGTAGCTCGTTCTTGTTCAGATGTCGCACAATTGTTCGGTTCATGCTGTTCAGGAACATGATAGACAATTAGCACTTGCAGTGACTTCGTTGATTGAGCTAGCAGTGAAACTGAATCGTCGATGTTATCAATGTAGGTTTCCAATGCATTGAGCAGTTGCTTTGGATATTATCGCGATTATTTGTTAATTGTTTACTGCTCGGTGACCGTCCCTCCTGTCACAAGTTAGCGTAGCCTTGCTGTGATCGATGTGGTAGCTGATGTCACAACAACGACAATTGATATTCAGCATGAACTTTTGCGCTCCTCAGAAAACGGTACATCTATGGACTAAAGTGACGTTGCATGTTTAGCTTCCGCTCTCCACAGGTGCAGTAAAGATGGTTTATTTGCTACTGCTACTGGATGTTGTTGATCTCGAGCGTTTATCCAAGCTAAGTTGGTTGAGAATTTGGTGAGCAACTTCCCCATGCTCTGGAACTGATTTGCTAACGAGGCTACGAATGAGTCGCTTCTAGGTCCCTCCTGTGCAAGTGGCTTTATTTCGGTCCGTCCTGCTGGACTGTTGACCTGACTTGCTTCTGGTACTCCGTTTGTCAAACGATGAGTGATTTAACCTATTTTGTTCATGTTTGGAGACTGAAGTCAGTATTGCTTATGTGTAGGGGTGAAGTTTTTTAAAAGATTCTGCTGGCCATTACTGTAGAGAGACTATTCCTTGAGTCTGCCCTAAGGCTGGTTTATGACCTCATTGCGAACGGTGTTAGTATACGTACTTACGGTCGTAAATTTGGTTAGACATAACATAGAGGCTGGTTCGTTAGTGTGAGCTGAAAGTAGCGTGGCCACCTCTAATAATTGGGTGAACTCAGTAGACCTAGGCTAAGGTTAATTATCGATGTAAGATGTCAATAGTGAAGAATTACCCTTGATTGATCGTTAAGGGGTCTCAGACTGCGGTTTTTCCTCCTTACGCTAGGGAGATTTCTACTGGGTTATTATAAATACCAAAGCTAGTGCCAAAAACCTAGAGGTGCTAGTGCTATGTTATCCGTAGGGTGCGCTATTCGGAATAAGTAGTGCTTTTACGAGTAGGTGAAGTGTGCTAACGGTCCATATTGGTAAATGTAATAGCTGGACAGGCAAAAATATGAAGCAAAGAGTATGTCCGTTCTTAAACATAGTTTTAGACGGATATGGGTGGTATTCTACAGTAGAGCACGTGCTTGTCACTAAATTAAGTTGACTCTACGAGTATATTGTCCGCTGCTGGTGCTGAACATAGCAGCATCACGTGGATCACATGCATCAAATACTGGTCATGACTCAGTAAGTTCATCTTAAAAGTAAGTTAATTGTAGTTTAAGTCATTCCGGTGCATTAGGATTACACTAATGACCAAAAATATAATAAATACGGTCTAGACCGAATAAAAAATTCATAAAACGGCTGTTCATCCTTAGACCGTTATACACTCCTGGAAATAGAACTAAGAACACCGTGAATTCATTGTCCCAGGAAGGGGAAACTTTATTGACACATTCCTGGGGTCAGATACATCACATGATCACACTGACAGAACCACAGGCACATAGACACAGGCAACAGAGCATGCACAATGTCGGCACTAGTACAGTGTATATCCACGTTTCGCAGCAATGCAGGCTGCTATTCTCTCATGGAGACGATCGTAGAGATGCTGGATGTAGTCCTGTGGAACGGCTTGCCATGCCATTTCCACCTGGCGCCTCAGTTGGACCAGCGTTCGTGCTGGACGTGCAGACCGCGTGAGACGACGCTTCATCCAGTCCCAAACATGCTCAATGGGGGTCAGATCCGGAGATCTTGCTGGCCAGGGTAGTTGATTTACACCTTCTAGAGCACGTTGGGTGGCACGGGATACATGCGGACGTGCATTGTCCTGTTGGAACAGCAAGTTCCCTTGCCGGTCTAGGAATGGTAGAACGATGGGTTCGATGACGGTTTGGATGTACCGTGCACTATTCAGTGTCCCCTCGACGATCACCAGTGGTGTACGGCCAGTGTAGGAGATCGCTCCCCACACCATGATGCCGGGTGTTGGCCCTGTGTGCCTCGGTCGTATGCAGTCCTGATTGTGGCGCTCACCTGCACGGCGCCAAACACGCATACGACCATCATTGGCACCAAGGCAGAAGCGACTCTCATCGCTGAAGACGACACGTCTCCATTCGTCCCTCCATTCACGCCTGTCGCGACACCACTGGAGGCGGGCTGCACGATGTTGGGGTGTGAGCGGAAGACGGCCTAACGGTGTGTGGGACCGTAGCCCAGCTTCATGGAGACGGTTGCGAATGGTCCTCGCCGATACCCCAGGGGCAACAGTGTCCCTAATTTGCTGGGAAGTGGCGGTGCGGTCCCCTACGGCACTGCGTAGGATCCTACGGTCTTGGCGTGCATCCGTGCGTCGCTGCGGTCCGGTCCCAGGTCGACGGGCACGTGCACCTTCCGCCGACCACTGGCGACAACATCGATGTACTGTGGAGCCATTCGGCGGTACGTCCACCCGGCCTCCCGCATGCCCACTATACGCCCTCGCTCAAAGTCCGTCAACTGCACATACGGTTCACGTCCACGCTGTCGCGGCATGCTACCAGTGATAAAGACTGCGATGGAGCTCCGTATGCCACGGCAAACTGGCTGACACTGACGGCGGCGGTGCACAAATGCTGCGCAGCTAGCGCCATTCGACGGCCAACACCGCGGTTCCCGGTGTGTCCGCTGTGCCGTGCTTGTGATCATTGCTTGTACAGCCCTCTCGCAGTCTCCGGAGCAAGTATGGTGGGTCTGACACACCGGTGTCAATGTGTTCTTTTTTCCATTTCCAGGAGTGTATACTCCTTGCTGATTACTGGGGCTGGTGGCATGAGCACGAACTGTTCTAGGATGGTGTTGTAGATTGCGTTTATTATATTGTTAGTAGTATTTCATGCCCATCGACAATTCCTAAACTTACGTTTCAAAAACATTTAAATACCAACCATGGACAAGCTGTGTCCCTTCTTAAGGTAGTTCTAAAAGGAATGAGTATCTTGTAGAAACCACACTTAGAAACACATAACAGAAATAGTACCTTATAGGAGACAATGTAATAGTGTGGGAGAGGTAGACGGGCTTTGAGATTCTGGCACACCACCGTGTGATGTATAATACTCTACAGGATGATGACACACCACAATGACGGCCACCAACAATGTGGACTATGGATTTGTAAGAGTTGGAAATTCATATCGTAAACGAATCGCAATGAATACACTGGTATTCTATTTACCCTGCCCTCAGTTTGTTAACCCTAATACACATTGTTCCATTTAAAAAAATGTGTATGTTTGTACAAAAATACAATTTCTAATTATTACAATCTGTTGACTTGTTTCCATTCAATGAAAAAGCATTCATGAAGTAACTCATATTTTTTCAACATATGCTGTGCAAGTTTTGGGTGTTTCACTCTTTCTGTACACATATTATTACTTTTAGACCCCAGTGCATGTTAAAGCCCCCAGTTTGGTAATTTTTCTAGTATTCACTGTTTCTGGATATCTTTTACAGATGGATCACGTGGGGCTCCGTATGTTCAAGTAAAATGGTTGTTAATCCAGTATCCTCTTTGAGTCAGTATGTGTTGTTACAACTGGTTCTAAGACTAATGGGGCAATTTTTTTGTAGGCGAAAGCTTTTATTATCTTTTTTGTGTTTCATTTCTTCGAATATGTTTATGAAGTACATTACTACAAGATGTAATTTTGAATGCACAATATAAGTAAACATTCCTAAACTTTTTAAATCCAAACAAGCAAATATTTTATTAAGTAAGAGTGTAACTGTCCTCAATCGACCTTGGACTGTACTAGAAAAATTTTTGCTTTTGAAGTCAAATAACGTTAAAATCGTAACACGAACTCTAGAGACTAGTTCCTCAAAATAAAGATATATAATACAGTTGTGAAAATTCATTAGTGGTAGCATGTAAGTATCTAAAAGGAAATGTGTACATACCAGTTACTGCCATTCTTGAGTGAATGAGATCCATGCCAACGTAATCTGGAAAAGGAAGGAATGATTGTAAACATATAAAAATAGTAGTTTTAAAATGTAGTATATTACTGCACACGTATTATTAAACCAATTCATTATATTGTACTGTCTACCAGTCCCATTCAAATCGATCAGTGTTAAGAATGGTACAGCATAGTTTAGTCAGCAGCAACAGGTGTACATCTCAACAAAGTTCGCAATACTGTCCCTATTTTTCAAAGCGACAGTTGGTGTTGTATACAGAATTGATTCATGGAATTATTTTTGACAAATTGTGAATTTCTGTAGACATTCTTTACTCCAAAGATATACCACAATTGTGCGCAAGTAGATTCCGACACATGAGGGTAACGGTATAAAAGCGAAGATGATATACTGTCAGTATCATCATATATAACAGTGTTCAGCAAAAAGCTTAGCATCCTTTGAACAGTAATGTTGTTGTACTAGGCAAACGTAAGCTCGTTGTTTGAAATTTCATCTGTTAAATTCAAAATTTAACTATGAATATTGTGTAGGTAATCTGTACATATAAAAATACAGAAGCATACCGACTGTTTAGCGTGAGAATGAATTTGCATCTCTAAGTGCCATTAAATGATGGTCACTTTTATTTTAACATGACACACACAACGCAAAAGAAAAGAAAATAAACTTCCAGTAGAAAGATCTACAGCACAAAGTCCCTCGTCCGACTATCACACTCCTACTGACATACCGTTGTAATAGCTGTGTCCGGCGTCACCAGATATGGTGAAAAATCTATTGTGATCATCATTGAGAACTGGTCTTCTGGTTTGTATAGCTATCGTCGACTCTAACCTTGTAGGGACGTGACCATTAGACTATGCGCCTTTCACGGTGAATACTGTGACTAATTTCGCATCCTTCGTCCTCCGAATCAATGAGCAATGTGTAAGGTAAAAATTCCCTTCGTGGCCCTTATGATCTGGCAATACAGTGGGAACTGACTCATCTTGTACCATCTTGTACGCCCGGGTAGATTGGCGACTTCCACGAAATCGGCTTCGATAAGGGAGTCACTAGCCCGACCAACAGGGTTGGTGACTGGGAAGGTTGAACCGCCCCTATCACTGGCGGCGATGATGCTCTTTCTGTTGCTCTTACTGGCTACGTGGTGCGGGTGTTCATATCTGGTCCACTGGCATCTCTGTAATTCCATCAATACCGTCGTTCACATTCTTCGAAAAGTTAATGCAGCCGGGGCTCCCGAGCCCTTTTACAGGTCCACAAGCTGTAATAGTGGTTGCACGCTGGCGAGTGCCACAACTACATGGGATGTAGTTCCTTTTTACGGTTTTTGTAAGTAGCTGCGTCAGTCGGCACCTCTACAGGCAAAGCCCTTAGCCTTCATTATAAATGACGTCCACACGGGGTGGCATCGCAATGACCTAGCCCCTGTGAGAGCACTAGAGAACAGGCGATCAGTTCGGATGGTTAGTACTTAAGAACTGAAGCGCCGTTCATCTTTTTCTGCCATATAATACTACAAAAGTACATCTTAAAATAGAACTAGTCCTGTAACATCTTCTGTACCATGCATCGGTATTTATCTTATCTGCTCTTTAAGTTATCTATTCATGTTCTTCACATCCGTACTATTATAAGTCTAGACAGGACGTCAAATGCAGTGACTTCGGCTAGCACTTAGATGTATCCGCTAATGTACCTTGAGAGTCACGGGTATAAATGAGTTTTGAAAGGATGCCAACGATGATGCTCTTCAGTCCAACATAGTCATGTTGGCGGTACACTGGCCAGAAAGAACCTTCGATGTGACCGCTTGATGTGATGCACGAAGCACTCATTGTCCGTGTCAATTACTAGTCACAATGTATTCATGTAGGCCTATGCCGGAGCTTTCATGTGTCTACCTTCCCTGTGTCCTGAGAGCAATAAAATCAAATTTCTGGCACACGGATGTGGCGATGTTCGCTGTTTAGTGACAGGAATTATAGGTACGCTGACGCACGATAATAGTATATCTCTGCCGACTCCTGTCACTTTAGGATACCAGTGACTTCCAGTACAATGACTATCTACATGCAAGGGCAATGGAGTCATAACACAAATTGGCGGAAAGCCTCGCCGCTCTTAATAATGACACCATCATCACCAGGTAACAAGCCATGCGCGCTTTTCTACTCCCCCTCTCGAGCCAGTGACAGCAAAGTGGTAACGTGATGGCAAAATATCAGAGTTTACCTGTCAAACTGCGCAAGCTTCGTTTAAATTAGCCCCTAGTTCGACGATATCCAACGTTTCGGAAAAAAATACGTAGTTTCCCTAGACTTTGTCGTATGTTGAAAGACATCTACATAACAAGACCTAACTATCAAAGACAAACGCCTCTTAATTTCTTACACACACACAAACACACACACACAATTCAAAAACTGAACCTCCACCTCATTGCGTAAATTGGGGTCTTGTTAAAAAAGAGAAGTCAACAGTTTTTACATCTTTCACCATATAAAAGAATGTTTACTTCAGATATTCAAATATTGGACTCTCCCTTTAGTAAATGCCGTCGTAAATTGTAATTTCATTATAAAAAATATAGCGCTCTCTAGGGAATATGGGAATAACAAAACACGCTGTTCACAAATAGTTAAAAACCAAAGTTCCCATATACAATATAATTTACGAATTAGAAATCCGTAGCTCACGAAGAGGAATTTTATTTCTACTATTAATCTCCAAAACTTCCACACGCGAAATAAAATCGACTACTTGTGAAGTAGCAAATTATTTCGAATTGTCGTCTTGCATTGAAAGCAAAGCTCGCCGTGGAGCCGGGAGAAGAGCAGACTTTAGTTCTTACGCTGGCACAGCTGAATCTGGGTACTGGGCAGAGCGGACCGTGCAATTGCCTAACGCTGCGTGCAGTACGTTACACATACTCTCTGTGAATCTGAAGAACTACTGTTTAAAACGGAACTTGAAACTATTTAATTATTTAATATTACTCGATCCTTTCATAATTAGCATACCAAATTCTATGAAAGACAAACATACAGTTAAAATTTCAAACGAGTAACTTCCACAGCGTTGGAGATACAAATTTTTAACAAAAAACACATAACCATTCTGGCATTGTGAAACTGAGTTAGGGGCTGTAATGTATTAATCTGTAATATCAATTTAAACTAAAACCAAGAGGATAGATTCATATAATCCAATTTTCTGGAATTTTCTTTAGTTTCACTACCAACGATTTCTAATGTAATTAAAAATAGTTTGGAAAATTATAATTTCATCGTTTCTGGTTGTGTGAACCTTTTGAAGACATTTACTGAGTGAATGGAGGACATACGTATAGTGAGAACTTGATATTATAGTGAATCTATGTAAAAGTATGGGCTAGAAAGTAGTTGTGCATTAGGGGAATTTGTGACCTACGTCCGAGTGAGCTTGATTTTTAAAAGGCACCCAGAACGGGCGCTGAGTGTTAAATTTATTAGTAGTTTATTTTGTAGAAAGGAAGTGTATTTCGTTTTCATTAAATTTTATTTGGTTTCGGAATTATGAGGTTTCTAGTCTAGATTAATGTGGCGATCTGATTGGCTGACATTAGAAACACCAC
This sequence comes from Schistocerca cancellata, assembly GCF_023864275.1. Taxonomy (NCBI): domain Eukaryota; kingdom Metazoa; phylum Arthropoda; class Insecta; order Orthoptera; family Acrididae; genus Schistocerca; species Schistocerca cancellata. The sequence continues at coordinate 112,805,099 of NC_064628.1, read as the reverse complement.
AAGTATAGAAGTGCTCGAGATGATGTAATTGGCAGGCAGACATGCTAGCCAAAAGGCATTCAGCATTTCCCGCCCGTTTGAGCAGATTACGAGACACTATGGCGAACACTTCCTTACAAGAAGCCTACTGAACGACTGAATGCGTTAATTCGCAGGTAGTCGTGGGTCACAGACTGCTTAGAACTTTGAAAATATCTTGTTGGACTACATATCTTCTGGCTGTTTTTGGATCTGACAGAGACAGTCAGTAACATTGCATAATTGATGTTGTGATATTAAATACGAACTTGATAGCCATTTTCGGTTTTTAAAGACAATAAACCAACTTAAAGGAAATTTGAGACATTTCTTCAAACGAGTCTTGCAAAAATCCCGAACGCTCGATAGCATAACCGACTTTCAGCTTCTGCCCATCTACTGGAGTTACTTGGACTTTGCTAGGTAGGTATTTAATAGAATTTTCGTCAGCACTGCTTTTGTCGGCTAAACTAGATCTACTATCGCAGAGTGAAGGAGCAGCCAACCTGAAATCTGCCCCTGTAGGTGGAATGATTGTTTAAAGGTTAGTGAGAGGTCAACCCGACCCACTGCATACCGCTATATGCTCCTGTTGCTTGTTCTCGCCTACTGATGGTAGGATTAACAGTTCTATTATCGTGCAATACACTGTGTAAAACTTAACAGACCCAAAAGTTAATTATTGTTACATATCTAAATTCTTCTGTGATGGTTCTGAAAGGTCAGAACTTTCTTTTTATGTATAAATGTCGTACGTACAACCTTTGTGTCTGCATAGTGAGCGTGCTAATGTGTGCAAACTTAGCTTACCACTTACCGCGCAAATGGACAAAACATCTGAACTGCCTTCTCAAGCCCAGGGTTTCAAACAGACATTCTAAATAAACATGAACCTGTCCTGTAAGGCAGCTAATATCAGCTGAAGATCATAACAAAATTCATTTGAAATGCTGCTGTCACGTACCTAGAATGCATGAATTAATAAAAGTGAAAGTTTGGGGACTATTCTAGAAATACAAAACAGCTATTCCCTTTTTTATTCTACATATAATTTATCAACCGTGCTCTCAGGGGATACACAAAAATCATGTTCAATTACTTTTGACACTCAATAACAAACTATTCACTTCTTGGACATATTGAAAAGATGATTATTAAAGTCGTTATCTCTACACATGAAAAAGCTTTTATCACAGGAAAGAATGATTGTTAAACATCCTTATCAGCTCATGTAAATCTACATTGTCGTATCTGGTCAATGCATTGAGTTGGTGGAGAATAAATTCACTGCCGGCCGAGTGGCCGAGCGGTTCTAAGCGCTACAGTCTGGAACCGCGCGACCGCTTCGGTCGCAGGTTAGAATCCTGCCTCGAGCATGGATGTGTGTGACGTCCTTAGGTTAGTTAGGATTAAGTAGTTCTAAGTTCTAGGTAACTGATGACTTCAGCAGTTAAGTCCCATAGTGCTCAGAGCCCTTTGAATAAATTTATTTTTCGAACCAATGGAAAAAAAAGAAACTTTCATGCACACAAATGAGGGTAGATTAGTATCCTAGCTTTTGATATTCAATGGTCAAAGCGTACGCAAGTTGTAGTGAACAAAATTTAGACTCAACATTTACTGTGGCCTAATGTGTGATAGTACTTTACCAACCAGCATCTGCAATGGCTTGTCTCCGTGCTGGATCTGAAAGGCTAATTCCCTACTCTGACCTTGACTGAATTCACTCACTTGCAAATTAATTGCGTTCAATTGAACGTTAATCTTTCCGTAGTTGAAATAATGGCTATTGCGCACTCTTTATGGCTTGGAGCGACGTGCACAATTTCTTTGCCCATAAAAATTTCCATAGGAATAATTAACTACCGTTTTGCTATTTGTCGCCATGATACGTGAAGCATATCGTCCTCACTTCGCAGAAAGCAAAGCTCAAAACGCCCTCGTTTGTTTCCATACGCTTGTGCGGTTTGCCACAAGACAAGAGAGAGCGATAGAGCCTTAAGGTCTCAAAATGCTTCCCCACCTTCTCGCGTCTGTGTCACCAAGTATGGCTTCAGCCAAATACCGTCTTGCTAGAGGTGAATAAACATTTTTTTTTCTGTCACGATATCATTAACCATCTGCTCGGTTCGTCTCCAAAATGCGTTTCACTTTAACTTGTTTGTTCCATGCCATTGTAAATATTGGTAGAGATTGTTTTGTTAGCTATGGGTACATGAGATTAACAGCAATTGCCTTTTGTTGATATAATGTAGTTTTTATTTTTCGAAGATCTCATACTGTATCGTTCTGTTGTTACGGACCAAGCTCATATGAAGCCATTAAAATCCGTATGCCTTCCATAATGAATGTACAAGAATACATCAACAAGATGAAAAGTGTAATGTTTAAATCAATTATCACAAAGTTATACTACACCTTCCCCCTCCCACAAACCCATCCCCCATAAGCCCCCACCACAAACCCCCACACATCCACTCACATACCCACACCCCCACTCCCACCCCCACATATCCACACACACACTCACGTACACACAATCAAACACACATACACACACACACACACACACACACACACACACACACACACATTATACGTAGATTTCCGTGAGAAGGGTACCTCAAACATGATTACCAACTCTAAAGTAAGTACCCCATGCCTAAACAGTATAAATGGAAAAAGTTAAACTGGACTTAGTGCCAGAAGAGATGCGCCCAGTACGGAATCCATCACTGCCAATATCAGCCAGTGAGTGCCTTTGGAGTGCATAGTCGGCAGCTTCGTAGTCATGTCAGTATTGACAGGACAAACGTAACGATTCTGGGCGAGACTGTAGGGAATATTGCAGCTCGATTATGATACCTAGGTCGCCGACTCGGCCCAGAACATTCGGCACGACTCATAAACCGCCACCTTTACTGTGGAATCAGCAGGGGGCAACGCTATTTAAATGTGGCTGAGCTATTTACTCATTGTGGAACATCTGGGCAGTTATGTGACGTCGAGCCTGTACCGTTTAGCGCCGCTCCAATGTACAGACGCCTCTACTTCCACCCAGATGCGAACCATTGCCTGAAGTCTCAGCATATTGGCACCGGGCCGTCTTGCACTTTTCCACCGTCCCGGGAATTGGCTGTGTTGGTAAGGCTATCTCTGTGCTCGCTTCCACATTGCTAGTAGACAAGTGCACTCCGAGTACAGAAGCGTGCGCCCTCATAGCCGCCGCCGCCGCCGCCACCGTAACAGACCGCATTTACACTCCTGGAAATGGAAATAAGAACACATTGACACCGGTGTGTCAGACCCACCATACTTGCTCCGGACACTGCGAGAGGGCTGTACAAGCAATGGTCACACGCACGGCACAGCGGACACACCAGGAACCGCGGTGTTGGCCGTAGAATGGCGCTAGCTGCGCAGCGAAATGGCTCTGAGCACTATGGGACTCAACTGCTGTGGTCATCAGTCCCCTAGAACTTAGAACTACTTAAACCTAACTAACCTAAGGACAGCACACAACACCCAGCCATCACGAGGCAGAGAAAATCCCTGACCCCGCCGGGAATCGAACCCGGGAACCCGGGCGTGGGAAGCGAGAACGCTACCGCACGACCACGAGATGCGGGCAGCTGCGCAGCATTTGTGCACCGCCGCCGTCAGTGTCAGCCAGTTTGCCGTGGCATACGGAGCTCCATCGCAGTCTTTAACACTGGTAGCATGCCGCGACAGCGTGGACGTGCACCGTATGTGCAGTTGACGGACTTTGAGCGAGGGCGTATAGTGGGCATGCGGGAGGCCGGGTGGACGTACCGCCGAATTGCTCAACACGTGGGGCGTGAGGTCTCCACAGTACATCGATGTTGTCGCCAGTGGTCGGCGGAAGGTGCACGTGCCCGTCGACCTGGGACCGGACCGCAGCGACGCACGGATGCACGCCAAGACCGTAGGATCCTACGCAGTGCCGTAGGGGACCGCACCGCCACTTCCCTGGGGTATCGGCGAGGACCATTCGCAACCGTCTCCATGAAGCTGGGCTACGGTCCCGCACACCGTTAGGCCGTCTTCCGCTCACGCCCCAACATCGTGCAGCCCGCCTCCAGTGGTGTCGCGACAGGCGTGAATGGAGGGACGAATGGAGACGTGTCGTCTTTAGCGATGAGAGTCGCTTCTGCCTTGGTGCCAATAATGGCCGTATGCGTGTTTAGCGCCGTGCAGGTGAGCGCCACAATCACGACTGCATACGACCGAGGCACACAGGGCCAACACCCGGCATCATGGTGTGGGGAGCGATCTCCTACACTGGCCGTACACCACTGATGATCGTCGAAGGGACACTGAATAGTGCACGGTACATCCAAACCATCATCGAACCAATCGTTCTACCATTCCTAGACCGGCAAGGGAACTTGCTGTTCCAACAGGACAATGCACGTCCGCATGTATCCCGTGCCACCCAACGTGCTCTAGAAGGTGTAAGTCAACTACCCTGGCCAGCAAGATCTCCGGATCTGTCCCCCATTGAGCATGTTTGGGACTGGATGAAGCGTCGTCTCACGCGGTCTGCACGTCCAGCACGAACGCTGGTCCAACTGAGGCGCCAGGTGGAAATGGCATGGCATGCCGTTCCACAGGACTACATCCAGCATCTCTACGATCGTCTCCATGGGAGAATAGCAGCCTGCATTGCTGCGAAAGGTGGATATACACTGTACTAGTGCCGACATTGTGCATGCTCTGTTGCCTGTGTCTATGTGGATGTGGTTCTGTCAGTGTGATCATGTGATGTATCTGACCCCAGGAATGTGTCAATAAAGTTTCCCCTTTCCTGGGACAATGAATTCATGGTGTTCTTATTTCAATTTCCAGGAGTGTATTACGCACAGGGGGACGGGGAATCCGTCCATGTAGCAGCAGCATAACGCACATTCAGCGGCCGGCAGTCGACATCTGGGAAAACGACGTGATATTCACCCTGCCAACCTCATTAGAAACAGGTCCAAACCAATGGCCGTAAACGAACCTCACTATAAAGTCATTTTTCCTTCTCCAAACTGCGCACCACACCATGCTTCATCAGAGAATCTTTGCTCACACCAGGTAATCGAAACGCATTGTTCGATTTCAATCCTGAAGTGTGTCTTCTTCTTCTACCCCGTTGATGTCAGGACTTTTGCTGGGGACGCAGATGGACAGCCAGCAGGGAGAACTATGGACCTTCTGCGGCACGTACACGCTGTGTAGCATTACGTGTAAGGTTGCTCCCCCTTCTTTTTCTTAATTTTGAGCACACGCGATACTTGGGTCTGTAGTAAATAGGAGATATGGAGAAGGCGGTTTCAGCTCAGGAAGCTGTCAAGCAATTAGGAAACAAGGAGTTTAGTTCCATGCAATGTTAGGGAAAGTAACTGAGGGAAGCAGCTACAGGTCGTTTCCTAGTCAGCCCACCCTGGTCCCTAACACCGTTGCATTGATCACCAAGTTTTCAGAAATAACAGGGTAGGGGCTCTTTTTATTTTTTGATACTTAACAACCGCTAAAATGGGAATAATGAGGAAATGTTGAGTGCATCGAAACTAAAACTATCGTGGTATATATGTTTCACGAAAAGCTGAGGCAGACACAACTGTTCGATGACTTCAGGAGAAAGCTCGTGGTCAGATATAGGAGGAAAAATACGTAGCGATACTTCCGTGAGTCATTTAACTCTACGTCTCAAAAACATGGGCTATCGATAAATAGTTTCGTAGATCGTATTCACAGAATTAATCTCATTACGTATGAACTCATGGAAAATGATACCAGCGAAGGACAGAAAATGCAGAACTACTAGCTGAGATCGATATGGCCACCAAACCACAGCAGCGGAAGAGAATATTTAATAAGGAAGTTAATTGTTTTCAATGTTGTCGTACAGGCCATATGAAGCGAAATTTCACAGAACATCAGTGATGACCATGCAGATGGTTTGACCATTCTGAGAGGAATCAATATGACAAGCTCGGAGGCGCTAGGAGGACTGACACACGGCCTCAAAACCCCAAATTCCGCCGTTGAATGGGCCACAGGGTAGTGTGTCCACTGCACAACGCTCCCAGTAACGGTCAGCACAATCGCAGAATCAATGGCAAACTTTCTTTGACAGGTTACCATAACTAGAATTGTGTAAATTCTTATTATATACTGGATGAACTGAAAGAACTAGAGGTTGGAGAGAGTTTCAGAAGGAGAATTAGGGAATGAGTGATAAGAACAGGGGAAGGAATACAGTAGAAGAAGAATGGGTAGCTGTAATAGATGAAGTATTGAAGGCAGCAGAGGATCAAGGAGGTAAAAAGACGAGGGCTATTGGAAATTCTTGGGTAACACAAGAGATATTGAATTTAACTGATGATAGGAGTAAATTTATAAATGTAGTAAATTAATCAGGTAAAAAGAAACAGAAACATTTAAAAAATGAGATTGCCACGAAGTGCAAAATGACTATGCAGGAATGGCTCTAAAAATGTAAGGACTTAGAAGCATATTTCATAAGGGAAGAGATAGACGTCTCCAGGAAAATTAAAGAGACCTTTTTAGGAAAGAGAACCACCTGTATGATTATCAGGGGCTCACGTGGGAAACCAGTCCTAAGCAAAGACGGGAAAGCAAAAGTACGAAGGAACATATACAGGTTCGATACAAGGGATATGTACTTGTGGAAATAAAAGATATGATGGGAGATACGATAATGCGTTAAGTATTTGACAGAGCACTGAGAGACCTAAGTCGAAACAACATCGAGAGTGTAGACATTTTCCATTACAACTGCTGATAACCTTGGGAGTGCAAGCCATGGAAATACTGTTCAATCTTGATGCATAAGACAGGCGACATATCGTCACAGTTTAGGAAGAATATAATAATTCCAATTCTAAAGAAAACAGGTGCAGACAGGTGTGAAAATTACCGATCTACTTCATAACTCGAGGTTGCAAAATACTAGCATAGTTTCTACACAGAAGGATGGAATAACTGGTAGAAGCAGACCTCTGGGAAGACCAGTTTGAATTACACGCCATGCAACACTGACCCTACGACTTCTCATTGAACGTTGATCAAGGAAATGCAAACATATTTTTATAGAATTTATACACTTTGACTGGAATACTCTCTTTGAAATTCTAAAGATTGGCAGGGGTAAAATACAGGGAGGTTATTTACAATTTCTACAGAAACCATATGGAAGTTATAAGTGTCGAGGGGCATGAAGTAGAAGTAGTGGTTGAGAAGGGAGTGAGACAGAGCTGTACTTTATCCCTTATTTTATTGAGGCTGTATATTGAACAAGTACTAAAGAAAACCAAAGAAACCTTTGGAGTAGGAATTAAAGTCCAGGGGGAAGAAATAAGAACTTTCTGGTTTGCCAATTACATTGTACTTCTGTCAGAAACAACTAAGATTTGGAATAGCAGGTGGTCGGACTGGGCAGTGTCTTGAAAGGAGGGTACAAGCTGAAAATCAATAAAAGATAAACGAGGATAGTGGAATGTAGTCGAAATTAATCTGGTGATGCATAGGGAATTAGAATAGGAAATGAGACACTTAATCTAGAAGATGAGTCTTGCTACATGCACAGCAAAATAACTGATGGTGGACGAAGTATAGAGGATATAAAATGTAGTCTGGCACTGCAAAGGAAAGAGTTGCTGAAAAAGAGAAATTTGTCAACATCAAGAATAGATTTAATATATCAGGAATTATTTTCTGAAAGTAATTCTATGGAGTGAAACCACGTATGGAAGTGAAACATGAATGATAAACGGTTTTGGCAAGAAGAGAACAGAAGTTTTTGAAATGTATCTCTACAGACGAATGCTGAAGGTTAGATGAGTAGTTCACGTAACTAATCAGGAGGTACCGAATTGAACTGGGGAGTAAAAAAAATTGTTGCACAACCTCACTGGAAGAATGGTTCGGTTGGCAGGAGACACTCTGAGCCCTCAAGGCATCACCAGTTTAGTACTGGAGGGAACCATGGTAGATAAAAATCGTACAGGGCGACCAAGAGATTAACACAGTAAGTTGCAGTAGCTACTCAGAGAGTTACACAGGGCAGAGTACCATGGAGAGCTACATCAATCCAATCTTTGTTCTGAAGACCACAAGAACGACAACTGTATCTTGTGTATCTGTAGCAAGTAAGGGTACACTTGGTAAAGCAGAAATGTGTCCACAAGCTGAGCAATAAGCGGTGTAGTTGAGGGTCGTGTAGATTCACTTGTTTCAATGGTAGTACGTTTCTGAGTACGGAAAGATAACCAAAACGATGATGAAGTTCTTCCCATGGTCGGCATAGGCAATGAAATAATTCTTTATTTAGATTTCCTGGTTGCACATCTTGCCAAATTTGACTTGTAACTGCTTGTAGTAAAACTCGATTGGGGTCCCATTTCGTCATGGTATTATAGTTAGACACTGTTGCTTTCGGAAGGTTGCTGAGAACCTTCAACAGTCAAGATAGCAAAAATATTTCTTTATTTAAAGCAATGGGTTTCGACAGACTTTGCTGTCCTCTTCATATCTTGAAATATGTTTTATTATAAAAGGTTTTCGTTCTACGTTGGACTTCACGCCAAGATGGCAAGTGGATAAAAATCAGCGCATTACAAATGTTTGTCGTAACTAAAATACTTAAAAAAAAGCACCTTGTCCAAATGTCTACATTAAATAACGCTCACAAATCTCAACCATTAACGGTCCCAACCTCGAGGCCTCATCTTGCAAGTGAGGAGGAGGAGGAGGACGACGACGACGACGACGAGGAGTAACACATCTTTAAAAAACCTGGGTCCTTCTGGCTCCGGGTGGTAGCACACTATGAGGGCCCCAGCCTAGGGTTGTCGGTGAAGTCCCAAAATCCACCGGTACTCTGGTCAGCGTCTGTTGGCTCTAGGAACACTGCTGTGATTGAATCCTGTGGAACTGTAAACTAGTCGAAACCTGAGAACCTTAGGGATATATCCGCGAGAATCTCAAGACGCACCATCATGACAGAACGATGGGAAGCAATCCATCATCCTGTGCTCCAGTCAATAAGACTGGGTAATAGACCTGGTCATCGGATTCTAGGGGATCAGGTATGTCTTGAAGAGAAGAAACGGGAGTTCTCAAAAACCCACAAAACTAACAGAATATTTAACATGAGAAAACTACTGAAAAGAGGTGAATTGAAATAACTGACAAACACCTTCGATAAATTCAGTATCAAAATTCAGGCAATACAAGAAACATTATTCTCAGGTGAGAACCACTGACCAGGAAAACTATGGAATATACAAGGCGAAACCAGCCATAACTATTCCAGGAAGAAATCTCAAACTCTTCTTAAAGGGATTGGCAGTATACAAATCGATACTTGTCTCTGCAATTGATTTCACTTCAAAATCAGAAAAAAATATCAGAACTCACGACACGCTCAGGAAACAAAGTCTATACACTAATCAATGCACTTGCCTCCACAAACCACTGCAACAAGAAAAGCCCACAGATCATAGAAGATTTCTGAGAAAATGTAGAACACAACAAAATCCCCACGAAGCACATGAAAGTTCTACCAAGAGATTTTAATACCTACTTAGGCAGGGAAAGAACATTCAAAGACACAACAGGAAAACACACGACCCACAGGCGGACGAGCAATAATGGAGAGAATCTGATGAACTTTTGCAAAAATTTCGACGGCAGAGGTAGGCTAATGTTGAGGCTATTGTTCACGGTAATTATGACGTAGTAACTGGTGTGGATAGATCTCTACTGCCCCGACAATGCAGAAGCGAACGGAGGCATCGTGTGAAATCACCAGGAGAAGTGAAGGATCCCGAGAAGGAATCAATTTTGCTCTTCCAGATACTGAAGGAGATGAAAGAATCGGAAAAGAAACTTGAGGAGGCTGAACAGAAACGTGAGGGCACTGGTACAGGAGAGATACGACAAGTTAAAAAACTGGGCAGAGATCACGGATAATCAACTACACGAGATTGACGCCCATTTCACGAAAATAGAAAAGAAAATAGTATGGAAGCTAATAAAGATGCGCAGAACGCGATCAAAGAAGCTGACTGGGCAAGACAAAAAGCGGCTGATGACAGGAAATTTGCTAAACTGGCAAAAAATCGTGCCACAATAGCCAAGCGTACTGCTCACATGAATTCACAGGCGATAATGTCACTCCAAACAGGGACAGAATGTAGTTGCGGGTACTGCGCAAAGAGTAGAAAAGCTGGAGCACCGGACTGTTCAACTGGAACAAGAAGTGTGGAAGAATACTTTGCGTTCAGAGATAAGGACGGAGTACAGACAGTTGTCAGCGTCAGTAGGCTCGCCGAGTGCGGGTTCAGCGCAGTGCAACGGGCCACAGGGCTCGTGCTGCAGAACCGAAAGCGAGTGTTCGCACAGTCGCGGCCGACTTAGGAGGTGCAATGACGCGGCGATGTACCAGTGCGACGTACGGCTTGTCGATCACGACACTCGACATGGATTCTCGGGGCCTGGGGGTGCAGAGTGGACAGTCTGACTCTGGGTTAACATCAAACACGAGAGGCGATCTAGGATTTCACCACAACGTCTACCTCTCCCTGCTATCACCATTCCGCAATACGTTAGCTGCTTCATTCAGTGATCAGCAATACGTTGCCTGTGCCATGGCCGTTGGAGGCAACGTTGAAATTTATCTGCGGACATATCGAGAGAACATCGGTCGAAAAAAATGCGAGGGGTAGCGGCAACTTCACGTTCATATCAGGAATTTAGAGATGCATTTCTCGGAAGACATTGATCCCGAGAGATGCTAGACAGGGAGGCAAGAGAATCGACGACAGAATTCCGAACGAAGAGAAAACTTCCAACAATGCACTGGGACAAATAACAAGCAACACCATGAACGCAACTGGCCCGAAACGAATCAGAGAACTAAATTGTAGCAGGCTCGTGCGGAAAGGGTTCAGCACAATTTCGCATATGTTATCCGACCGAGCCGAGAACTTATGCTAAATCATGTGGATACTTCCGAGGTACTGTTGTAAGAAAGAGAAGAACTAACAAGGCTAGACCTCGCCCGTATGATTACTGTGATGATGTTTTGAACAGTGGCAGCTACATATCTGCTATATCTGAGGCAGAATACCAGCGTAGTTCTGAGACGAGAAGCTGGTCAACGCTGTCGATGAACAAGGTGAAAATGAAAGGGGCTCTGGTGGGCCAAATCTAGGGAAGTACACTTGCAGTCTCGATTAGAATTCATGTGTCGAGAACACAATGTTCAATCTCTTAGTCGTGTCAAATTTGGCAACAGTCCTGATCATTGGCATAAATTGTTTGGATGCCTAGAAGGTCATTCTCGACCTCCGAATAGGCGCATTTATGTTGCGGAATGGCAGCTCTGTTCTGATTATACTTGAAGAGCACGCGATATACAAGCAACTTCCCGCAAGTTGTGTTAGACTTAACCTCCCCAGCAGCCACAGTGGGAAAGTCCTTTCATAGGAAGAATTGTCCAAAAAGCCTTTACATGAAATGAGGAAGTAGTGACCAGAGAAACTTGACAGGAGATTGAAAACAAAGTTGTGACAGTAGGCCTACAATGTATTAAATATACGGAGTGTAATGAATTACGGGTCATGTTACTGCAGAGTACACAAGTTTTTCTGCGAAAACTGGGGACGATAAAGAATTTGCAATATGAATTCAAGATGCGTCTGCACAAGAAACTCTTTGTGCAGCCTATCCGATTCCTCTGGTATCCAGAGATAAAGTCACTGAAGACATTTCGAAAATGGTAGACGATGGGGTGACAGAACCTGCCAGTTTAAATAGAACATGTAACAAAGCGCTCAGGAAAGTCGATAAGACAGACTCATCAACTCGGCTTGTCCTAGACTGAAACTTCCTGGCAGATTAAAACTGTGTGCTTGACCGAGACTCGAACTCGGGGCCTTTGCCTTTCGCGGGCAAGTGCTCCACCATCTGAGCTACCGAAGCACGACTCACGCCCGGTACTCACAGCTTTACTTCTGCCAGTATCTCGTCTCCTACCTTCCAAACTTTACAGAAGCTCTCCTGCGAACATTGCAGAACTAGCACTCCTGAAAGAAAGGATATAGCGGAGACATGGCATAGCCACAGCCTGGGGGATGTCTCCAGAATGAGATTTTCACTCTGCAGCGGAATGTGCGCTGATATGAAACTTCCTGGCAGATTAAAACTGTGTGCCCGACCGAGACTCGAAGTCGGGACCGTTGCCTTTCGCGGGCAAGTGCTCCACCATCTGAGCTACCGAAGCACGACTCACGGCCGGTACTCACAGCTGTACTTCTGCCAGTATCGAGTCTCGGTCGGGCACACAGTTTTAATCTGCCAGGAAGTTTCATATCAGCGCACACTCCGCTGCAGAGTGAAAATCTCGTTCTGGAAACATCCCCCAGGCTGTGGCTAAGCCAAGTCTCCGCTACATCCTTTCTTTCATGAGTGCTAGTTCTGCAAGGTTCGCAGGAGAGCTTCTGTAAAGTTTGGAAGGTAGGAGACGAGATACTGGCAGAAGTAAAGCTGTGAGTACCGGGCGTGAGTCGTGCTTTGGTAGCTCAGATGGTGGAGCACTTGCCCGCGAAAGGCAAAGGTCCCGAGTTCGAGTCTCGGTCGGGCACACAGTTTTAATCTGCCAGGAAGTTTCATATCAGCGCACACTCAGCTGCAGAGTGAAAATCTCATTCTTGTCCTAGACTCCTACGAACCCCTCAGTGAAAACGGTTACAGGACTGACTGTTCCGCACGCATTATGTGAAGATTCCTTGCCACAGGCTGGGCGTATAGAGAGAATAATCTCTGATTGTAGGCCACAATTCAAGTAAGGTAGGTGGAGAGAGACATTAAGAAGACACGAATTCAGCCAATCTACACTCCTGGAAATGGAAAAAAGAACACATTGACACCGGTGTGTCAGACCCACCATACTTGCTCCGGACACTGCGAGAGGGCTGTACAAGCAATGATCACACGCACGGCACAGCGGACACACCAGGAACCGCGGTGTTGGCCGTCGAATGGCGCTAGCTGCACAGCATTTGTGCACCGCCGCCGTCAGTGTCAGCCAGTTTGCCGTGGCATACGGAGCTCCATCGCAGTCTTTAACACTGGTAGCATGCCGCGACAGCGTGGACGTGAACCGTATGTGCAGTTGACGGACTTTGAGCGAGGGCGTATAGTGGGCATGCGGGAGGCCGGGTCGACGTACCGCCGAATTGCTCAACACGAGGGGCGTGAGGTCTCCACAGTACATCGATGTTGTCGCCAGTGGTCGGCGGAAGGTGCACGTGTCCGTCGACCTGGGACCGGACCGCAGCGACGCACGGATGCACGCCAAGACCGTAGGATCCTACGCAGTGCCGTGGGGGACCGCACCGCCACTTCCCAGCAAATTAGGGACACTGTTGCTCCTGGGGTATCGGCGAGGACCATTCGCAACCGTCTCCATGAAGCTGGGCTACGGTCCCGCACACCGTTAGGCCGTCTTCCGCTCACGCCCCAACATCGTGCAGCCCGCCTCCAGTGGTATGCCGACAGGCGTGAATGGAGGGACGAATGGACACGTGTCGTCTTCAGCGATGAGAGTCGCTTCTGCCTTGGTCCCAATGATGGTCGTATGCGTGTTTGGCGCCGTGCAGGTGAGCGCCACAATCAGGACTGCATACGACCGATGCACACAGAGCCAACACCCGGCATCATGGTGTGAGGAGCGATCTCCTACACTGGCCGTACACCACTGGTGATCGTCGAGGGGACACTGAATAGTGCACGGTACATCCAAACTGTCATCGAACCCATCGTTCTACCATTCCTAGACCGGCAAGGGAACTTGCTGTTCCAACAGGACAATGCACGTCCGCATGTATCCCGTGCCACCCAACGTGCTCTAGAAGGTGTAAGTCAACTACCCTGGCCAGCAAGATCTCCGGATCTGTCCCCCATTGAGCATGTTTGGGACTGGATGAAGCGTCGTCTCACGCGGTCTGCACGTCCAGCACGAACGCTGGTCCAACTGAGGCGCCAGGTGGAAATGGCATGGCAAGCCGTTCCACAGGACTACATCCAGCATCTCTACGATCGTCTCCATGGGAGAATAGCAGCCTGCATTGCTGCGAAATGTGGATATACACTGTACTAGTGCCGACATTGTGCATGCTCTGTTACCTGTGTCTATGTGCCTGTGGTTCTGTCAGTGTGATCATGTGATGTATCTGACTCCAGGAATGTGTCAATAAAGTTTCCCCTTCCTGGGACAATGTATTTACGGTGTTCTTATTTCAATTTCCAGGAGTGTATATCTCATCCCACCATCCGAATAACCTGTGCCGAATATAACAGCACACATCATGAATGTCTTCCGCAAAGCTTTAAATATATCATCAACGAGACACCACATGCGTTCACTAAACTAGTGCTGATTATGTTGTGTGTGTGTGTGTGTGTGTGTGTGTGTGTTTGTGTGTGTGTGTGTGTGTGTGTGTGAGAGAGAGAGAGAGAGAGAGAGTGTGTGTGTGTGTGTGTGTGTGTGTGTGCGTGTGTGTGTGTTTCAATGGGACCTAACTGCTGATGTCATCGGTTCCTAGACTTAAACACTACTTAAACCAACTTAAACTTAGAGAAACACACACACCCATACCCTAGGGAGGACTCGAACCTCCGGCGGGATAGGACGGTTAGCTTGAAAAACCAACAAACACAGGAACTCATCAGAAATGTGGTGGACTTTCCACCAAGGACTCGCGTACAGCACAAACAAATTGTGAAGAAAAAAAAAATGGTTCAAATGGCTCTGAGCACTATGGGACTCAACTGCTAAGGTCATAAGTCCCCTAGAACTTAGAACTACTTAAACCTAACTAACCTAAGGACATCACACACATCCATGCCCGAGGCAGGATTCGAACCTGCGACCGTAGCGGTCACGCGGTTCCAGACTGTAGCGCCTTTAACCGCTTGGCCACACCGGCCGGCAATTGTGAAGAAAGCACTCTACACGACTCAGTTGGGGGCTGGGAGCAGGAAGGAACGTGTGCCCTGTGTCCCGATCAGTGGTATTCCCATCGCCGGTATGGGTCATCTTTCCGGTGGTGTGCGCAGAGCGCGCGGTGGTGCCACCTACCGGGTCGATCAGGGACCGAGGGGTAAGTTCTAGCAAGTAGCGAGGATTTTGCTTTGGGATGCCTAGCAGTAACGTCGTTTGGGGAAGTCTGGCAGATAGTACAGGCACCGTGCGAGGCAGCAGGAAGAGCGCATCTAAAAGCGGCTGTTTACCCGGGTGACGACGCCGTAGCAAATATCGCCGGTGTGGAAGCAGTCACTTTACTGGGAAGCCTTTGGTGTATTTCACTTCCTGCACGTCTCCTGGCACCGGGATCTGCGGCGGCTGGCTTCGTCGAACAAGCAAGAGGGTAAGGGCCTTGCTAGTGCTGTAAATTGTGGCCGGGATCGACTACTGGGTTCAGTGCTGTTGACTTCATTTTCTTGGCCGGCCGTTGCTATTCCTTCTGTGTCTGCCCTCGATTGTGTTAATTTCAACTTGCTTAGTATGCAAGGTTGTAGTGAGAGCCATGTGTGATGGAGTGCCACCTGGTTATTGTATTCACATCATACGACGGAGTTAAGATGGCCAGAGAGGCCAGTTGTTATTGTATGTTTAAATAGTTTTAAACTAATATCATTAATGAAAGTACAAGAATTCTTTCAATGACAGTATGTGGATATGGTAATTAATTCTGATTTAATTACAAATTTAATTGTGGCTATTTGCTGTAAGTCGCCTTGTGTTTTGTGTCGGAGGGAAGGGGGGCGGTCTCGATATACCGTTAGCCTGCACGCTAGTTACTGGCATTAGGTTTCGTTTTATCGGGACTTCTGCTGTTTGCCTTGGTAGCGGGTGTGGGGTCCTAGGTTACGTCCTACTTGTGCTGTTGTGTATTTTCCGCCCCCTTTTCCCGCACGTGCCGGCTGGCCGTGTATATAGTTCGCTCGCGGCTTGATGTATAATTGGCCTTACACACATAAGATAATAGACTTGTACTGCTTAGCTGATGTTCATTAATTTCCTTGTTAAATTTTAGTAAATTGTTCTTCAGGTTGATCATAGTTTTTGAGTAAATAATTTTTAACTTATTTCACTAAATGTGTAACAGGCCAAAAGTGCCGTGGTTTATGAATGTTTAAATTTGGAGTAACTTGCTCTCACCTAAATGGTAATTTTAAAAATGTGTTGATAGTTTTATTTGTTATTTGTCTTGTTTAAATGTGTCAAATAAATGTTCAGTGCAACTGTCGATGGTGATTGCCTGATGTGTCACTTGGTCTGGTTCTACCATCCTACAGCCTATTGTGCTCAGCTTGTGTGGTTGTGTAAAAGTTGAATTGGATGCTGTGCTATCACATCAGAGCGTGTTGACAAGAAAGCGCAGCAACTATATTTCTATATATGGCAGAAGGAACACATATAATACTTTCGGATTTTGAACAAACAGAAAAAGAAGCGTCAGAAATTCTTCCCTCCGTACAACGGACCCTACCATATAAGACGGATTCCGCAATAAAATGCGGTTGAACTGGAATCGCTAGGGACAAAGAAATCAATTGGTCTACACCATATTTCACATATGAGGCCATTAGAAGAAGAGTTTTGCCCAGTATGTCCGGTATGTCATATGTGCATCTACCCGTATTTGTTCGTAATATAGAAGTGTAGGTAGAATTGCACTTTTTTAAAAGACTGTTCGGAGGAATTTTCTTTTGGATAACCACTAACGTCGACCATCCGCGTTATGTTACCTTCCGTGATGATCATGCTACCGGTGACAGTGGGGGAAGTATCAGTGGGTTGTATTCCAACCACAATACACGAGATTCTGTTGAGTGGGATCGCTGACATCCATTCACGAGTAAGAGAAGCTGATATGTGTTGATGGCACTCCTCAGTTTGGTTAATTCTATGCCATATTTCATTACTAGGGGTACGAACTTGCTCTTTCGCAGCACGCCTTTGGTCACTTCGCTCTTTTTCGAGGGTTCGCGTTGCACCATTTTCCGAGGGAGTTTTCACTGCATTTTGGGCAGGCCTTTGGTCGCGTTGCACCATTTCTCGAGGGAGTTTTCGTGGAGTGTGATGCTAAGATGATCACCGAGCCCACCCATTCCACTATAGCGTTGGGTTGATCGTCGCGGAAGTATCAGTTTCTCGGAACAATGCCATGTCGATGGACACTTGCAATCCAGGGAGTCGCTTTGAGTAATCAGGCCAATGGCAGTATGAGAAACATCTCCTCGATGACAATGGGAAAGAACGTTGTGTGGAGTGACGAATCACGGTACTCAAGGTGGCAATCCGAAGGCAGGATGTGGGTTTGAGAATGCCCGGTGAAAGTGATCTGCCAGCGAGTGTAGTGCCAACAGTAGAATTCGGAGGCGGTGGTGTTGTGGTGTGATCGAAGTTTTCATGGAGAGGCTTGCACCCCTTGTTGTTTTGCGTGGAACTATCACAGCACAGGACTACACTGATGTTTTAAGCACTTTATTGCTTCCCACTGTTGAAGAGAAATTAGGGGATGGCGATTGCAACTTTCAACACGATCGAGCACCTGTTCATAATGCACGACCTGTGGCGGAATGGTTAGACAACATTAACATCCCTGTAATGGACTGGCCTGCACAGAGTCCTGACCTGAATTCTATAGAACACCTTTGGGATGTTTTGGAACGCCGACTTCGTGCCAAGCCTCACCGACGGACGGCGATACCTCTCCTCAGTGCTGCACTCCGTGAAGACTGGGCTGCCATTCTCCAAGAAACCTGCCAGCACCTGATTGAACGTATGCCTGCGAGAGTGGAAGCTGTCTGCAACGCTAACGGTGGGCCAACACCATATTGATTTGCATCATTACCGATGGAGTGCGCCACGAACTTGCAAGTCATTTTCAACCAGGTTTCCGGATAGTTTTGATCACATACCGTATGTCGGACAGCTAATCTTTTGTAAATGTTTCCTGGATCCATTAAGATCAACATTTCCATGCATTAAAATGTCAACGTGACCTTTATTTTTTAAATAGATATTGTGAAGTATACGATTTCCTCACTTTTATGTATGTCATGTGTTTGTAAAATTTTAGTGTGAAGTATTGGGGACAACGACCCATAAGGATCGCCTTAGTATTGTGCAGCTGGCTGCGGCAGCGGTCACGAACTATGAGTGGCGCCCGTAACAGCTCGACTAAACGGCACAGCAGGGGACGTCCTTATTCACATTCCGATGCGGAAAACGGGCATGTGCCCTCGCAACGGTTGCTGAACGGGGCGGCCACCACTGCTTAGCTGCCCGAGGACAGGTAGAGGCGAGCCAGCTAGAGCGTTCCTGAGAAAGCCGCGAATGATGAAGCCCACAGTGGGAGCGGTGAATTTTCCGTTCTATACTCTACAATGGGTCACACTGACCTCACACTGCTGCCTGATGCAATGTCCTAGTAGAGGCGTAGTGCTGTTGCCTGCCACTGTACGATAACGAGAGCCATCTGGTCCAGACGTCTATACACCTATCAAGATAGAAGGATGTTTGGTGCTCCTCGCTGCTGCCCACTCCTGTACACTGTACTGAGGATGAACTAGCAGGTGGCGCTTGCCACTGCTCGCATATTTTTCTGCTCGCTCAATCACACCGACGCCAACCCACTTGCCCAGACCACAGACTCGGATCGAGGAGTTCCATCTGTACGACACTTCCACAGTTAATAGTACTACAGTTGCTAGTGGGTGTAGCCCTGAACACGGTCCCCATCTCAAAACATTCTGGTGAGTCCCACTAAACACCAACTTTCTCTATGTATTACGTTGCAATTGTCTTTTACGTAATGGTTCCTATGTTCGTTTCCTTGCGTTCGTTTTCGTAGAATAGATTACACCTGACACAAAACATTGCTCATTGTCTCAGAAATGTCTGTACAACATTGTCTTAAAAATTGCTTTGTGATTATAACATGTCACTGTCAATTAATAATTATTTTCTTTAATGCTATCCCATCTACTTTACTATTGCAAGATGTACTTGTATCGTTGTCCCTTCAACCACTTAAAATTTCATTCATGATTCAAATCTTTGCTTACTTCTATGGATACTGGCACTTGACACAGAAATCTCGTCATATTAAGAATTCTGTTTGCTTGTGTTTGATGTTACAGCAACATATTAAAACACACTCATTTTTCATGCCAACGAAAACATATACGAAAATTGTTACGAATATTTTCACATTGTTATATCTTACTTTATGTCATGTCTGTAATGTGTTAGGTAATTTCACCATGTATTAAATGACCACGATATTGACGTTACGTAAACACTGACGATTTTTCTTGTGTATGACGGCTGTTTACGTGATGGAATCTCGTGTCAATGGTTGAATCGTTTAATTGGAGCTAGGTGATCCGTCTGTCATTTTCTTAATGTACAATCCTCATTTTGAGCAGGTACTCAGTATGAGTGAGAGTCACACATAGTGATGAGGGAATGTTCTGTATTGGGAACCAGTCAATGCTTTATTACTCGTTTCGATGATGATTGTAGCTGGCCAGACCAGAAGGGCAAACAATTGAAAGCAACTTTCTGATTGGCCGTCTGTCTTGCATCGAACTTTTCATTGTATGTGTGAGTTGCTCTATTGGTGACTGTGGGGTCTCTGAGTGTTTGTGTGTCGTGTGAGATGATGTTACAGGGAATAAGAGACTGGCATTGTCATAAGAAATCCCCTTTCAAACTCTTAAACATGATTGCCCTTCAGGAATTGCATAAATTTGAAGAAGTTGATAAAATCAGCCAATCAGTTGCAAACCAAAGGTTTATTTAGCCCTTGACCTAGGTTTCGATATTTATAAAAATATCTTCTTCAGAAGGAGTGGGGCATGTTACCTCACAGGTAATTTACTACCATGTAATGTAAGAAGGCCCACTCTTTCTGAAAAAGGTATGTTTATAAATACTGAAGCCTAGGTCAAGGCCAAAATATACCTTTGGTTTGCAACTCGTTGGCTGATTTTTTAACCGTTTCAATCTCCATTCATTTTTCGTCGTTTTTCAGGCAGTCTGATGTTTGTTGTCATAATTAACTGTCTGCCTGCTCAGACGTTTTGTGCTAATGTCACACTATTCCGGTTCTAAGTGAGTCGATCACTATGCAAAAAAATATGTTTTGAATGGTAGGGTTACGAAAGACGCCAATCCCTTGTTGGCTGATTCTCTTACCTTTTTTTTTTTTATTGAATTTCGATTTGCCCCCTCCCGCAGAGGGGAGGGGGCTGGCAGCAGCTTAATATGCCGCTCTACAGCCTACAGAGGAGTTAAAAACATAATGAGAGGATAACAAACAATAAAAACAGGCGGTAAAACGGTGACTTCTTAAAAACTGTAAAATGGTGGAAAATTGTGGAAGTTATAATAGAAAAACACGACGCTAACGATGCTAATGAAAATACACAGTAAGTATAAAGGTACAATTTAAAAAACACGGCGACAGTCTCGTTTCTGTTTGCAAGAGATAAGAAAAACTCACCTAGCGGCATTATGGTTTCCGTTCGCAACACTAAAAAAAGGGATGCACAACACTGAACCATAGAGTAGACACGAAGATAATACACCACAGCCTAAGGCAGATGAGGGGGCGGAGGACCTGGGCAGATCAAAGAAAAACTCACCTAGCGGCATTATGGTTTCCGTTCGCAACACTAAAAAAAGGGATGCACAACACTGAACCATAGAGTAGACACGAAGATAATACACCACAGCCTAAGGCAGATGAGGGGGCGGAGGACCTGGGCAGATCAGGGGAAAAAAGGTGGGAGGAGAGTAAAAGCAAAAGCGGGGAGCTGATGGAGGGAGAGGACATATAAAAGACGGGGGCAGGGTGGACGTGAGAAGGAGTGCAGAAGGCAGAGAAGGGAAAGCAAGAGGACTCTTCGGAGAGAATGGAATGAAAGAGTAGGTGGGTAAAAACAGAAGGGAAGCAGGGGGAAGAAGTTCAAATGGCTCTGAGCACTATGGGTCTTAACCACTTAGGTCATCAGTCCCCTAGACTTACAACTAGTTAAACCTAACTAACCTAAGGACATCACACACATCCATGCCCGAGGCAGGATTCGAACCTGCGACCGTAGCGGTCGCGCGGTTCCAGACTGAAGCGCCTAGAACCGCTAGGCCGCATCGACTGGCCAGTGGGAAGAGGGAGACCAGGAAAAGGACAGAGGTAGGGAGGGGGAGGTGACGATCAGAATTGATAAAAGGGATAAATGGAGGGAGAGAGGGCATCATACAGGAGGAAGAGCTGACAGAAACCACCTTGGGAAAGGAGATGAAGGGTGGGTGGGACACAATTGTGAAGATGCAGCAGTGGGCAGGGGTTGGAGAGGAGAGGTGCAACCATTTGGTCGGGGGAATGAAGTCTGCAGGAGGTGTAGACGACTTGGATATATTCAACGAAAAGGAGCAGATGGAGAAATGGAATCAGGTCATAGAGAATCCACGTGGGGATGGGAGGCTTATATGGAAGGTGAGGCGGAGTACATGGTGCTCGAGTATCTAGAGGGACTCACAGTATTTGGGTGTGGTGTATATCCAGGCTGGACTGGCATAACAAAGGATGGGATGGAGCATGGATTTGTAGGAGTGGATGATTGTAGAGAGTATCAACTCGCATGTCCGGCCAGAGAGGAGTTTAAGGAGACAGAGGCAGTTATGGGCTTTGGAATAGATAAAGTGGAGATGAGGGATCCCGCAGAGGTAACGGTCAATGGTGAGTCCAAGATGGGAGATGGTGGGGTTGAGGCGGAAAGGACAAGCACAGATGGTAAGGGAAAAATCAAGGAGCCGGAAGGAGCGAGTGGTACGATCTATGATGATTGTGTGGGTCTTGGAAGGATTGATTTTTAGGAGCTACTGGTTACACCATGTGGCAAAAAGGTCAAAATGATTCTTGAGATGGCGATGGGCCAGTTGAAGGGCAGGAGCGAGGGCAAGGAATGCGTTGTCTTTGGCATACTGCATGAGGTACAGTGGAGGTGGTAGTGGAACTCCTGTTTACAAGAGGTACAGGAGAGGGGAGAGGACAGAACTCTGGGGCACACCCACAGAGGGGTAGAAGGTGTGGGAATTGGTGTTATGGTCAGTAACATAGGAGGGTTAGCGGGAGAGGAAGGAGCGAATCAGATGGATATAGTTGATAGGAAGTCTGCAGTTTACACAGGAGATCAGGATGCCATACGTGATCGTAGGCCTTTTCGAAGTCTAGGTCGACAATAATGGCATAGCGATCGGATTTTAGGCTGGAGGGAGAGTAGATGGGTGGGGTGTAGGAGTTAGTTGTTGGCAGAGAAAGAAGGTCGAAAGCCAAACTGGGAGTTGCGGAGGAGGTGGTGTCGGTGGAGGTGTTGATGGATGCACCAGGTAAGGACAGATTCAAAGAGGCTGCTCAACACCAAGGTGATACATATAGGGCGATGGGAAGAGGCAACAGACGGAGGCTTCTTAGGTTCGCGGAACATCAGGATATGGGAGGTTTCCCACATGGCGGGGTAAAGGCTGGTGACAGGGATTACGTTTTAGAGGGCGGCATGGACTGCAAGGAAGGAGGGAGGGCAGTGTTTGAGATGGTGGTAGGGAATGCAGTCGTGGCCGGGGGCAGTCTTGCATTTAGTGCGGAGTGTGAGGCTGATGTCCTGTTTAGTGATGGATTTATTAAGCAATGATGGTGGCGTGTAGCCCAAGTACTGGAAGTTATGAGCTAGGGAGAGGATCGGAGGTATCCGTACATTCCATGACGTCAGGGAAGAGGGAATAGTCGAATTGGGAATCATGTGGAATGGCAAAGGCATTGGAGATGTGGGAGGCCAAGTGGTTGGCCTTACTGAGGTTGTCAGGGAACGGACGGTCATCAAGAAGGAGAGGGTACTGCGCGGTACGGCGGCGGAAAGTAGACCATTACTTGTAAGAGTTTATTGGGAGTGTGGCGCCGAGTTGTGCGTATGTCTGTCGCCAGGCACGGCATTTCTTCGCGGTGCGAATGCTGCGGATGTGTCGTTGTAATTGCCAGTGGCGGGCGAGTGTGTGCCACCCACGAGCGCGGATGAAGGATCAGTAGAGCCGATGGGATTAACGAAGGAGAAGGACGGCCTGTGGGGGCAGGGCTTGGCGCTGAGGGTGGACGGCTTCGGTAGGATACGGGTGGCCTTGGCGTCAGTCTAGGTCTGGTGGAGGAAGGTAGCGCGATTCGGGAGATGTCGGGAGATTGGAGGGTAGGGTCGTGGCGTTCGACCTGGGTGTGTGTGGGAGCCCGGAAGGCATAACATTCGGCGCGGGAGTAATCGTGGGCAAGTTTAGGAGGAACGTTAGGGCGGGGAACGGGGCGAGGATGGCGACAGATCCTCTTCTGTTGTTTCCCATTTTTATCACTCACTCGAAATGTCATTGGTGCGGGTGGCCGATTCAAGTAATGAAATAATGTGTGATGGGCTCTAAGATCTTTTGCTCTAAACTGAGTGTTCTTCAGGTCTCGTTTCTGTATTTTCCTACTGAAACTGTTAGAGTGACTCCTCTCCAAGGAGTTATATGCTTCACAAAAGCCGGCCAGACTGTGACAGCAGCGAATGTACACTGAGGCGACACCTGGGGAACGGTCGTGTTACGCATTTGTATCAGCCGGGCCGTAGAGGCAAGTGGCCTGGAAGATATTAGAAGTGACTTGCTGCAGCCTTGAAAAGTAACTGATCGCCGTCTTCGTGTCAGGCAAATGCATTGTGAAAGTAGCCTTCTAACAACTAGATGTCTAACACCGTGTGGCGCCCGATCGCAAGCGCCACAAGGGGACGCTGCTTTGCAGTTCTCAGGTGCAGTTTCTCACATATCTGTCCACTCGTACGTGACAAAAAGGAGCGAGTTTCTTAGAGGACTGAAGACGATTCAAGCTGACTCCACAAAGCACCACTCAAATTTGGCGGCAATTCCCTCCATTGGATCTGGATCTTGAGAAGTGTTTTTAGAGGGGTAATGCGTGGTGTACGGCACTGAAACAATTCGTGAACAATCTCGCATGCAGCCACTAGTGGAACTATAGGAGCGTAGAGGGGTCGACGCGCACTAATTTTCCCGAGGCGTAATGCAGAGTAGTGTTTTTCGGGGAGTCTCGTCCGGGCCTTCTGAGAGATATCGTGGCGTCTCTTCTGGGTCGACAGAGACTGTTTCAACGTGGAATAGAAGAACAGATTATTGGTCGAGCTTACTGTCACTTTAGCCGAGATAATATATCGCAGATGCCTTTCTTAATCGATAGTCGGAATAAGTTATCTTCCGAACCCCTGAGTTGACGGGACTGACTGCGGACCTTTGGTACAGAGCCGAGGGGAGGGTCTGAATCAGAGGCTGAGACGGTTCTGCGACCTCGTGGGCTGCAGATTCCGCGACTTGCACCATAGCGTGGTGGGGTTCCGCTGGGTAGGTCAGGAGTCCACTAGACACAGCAAGCCGCTACACGGGTAGCAGGGGTTGTGTGGAATGGACTGGGCGGTTTTTTCGCTTAGATGGCCTCGGACAAGTACAGAAAGGGCAACAGCCTCAAAGGGTGCGGGGTAAAGTCAGGACATGCGGCGACTAAGCAGCAATCGGTATTGTAATTGTAAACTGGCGAAGCTGCATTGGTAAATTACCGGAACTTCAAGCGCTGATAGAAAGCACCGAAGCTGAAATCGTTATACACTCCTGGAAATGGAAAAAAGAACACATTGACACCGGTGTGTCAGACCCACCATACTTGCTCCGGACACTGCGAGAGGGCTGTACAAGCAATGATCACACGCACGGCACAGCGGACACACCAGGAACCGCGGTGTTGGCCGTCGAATGGCGCTAGCTGCGCAGCATTTGTGCACCGCCGCCGTCAGTGTCAGCCAGTTTGCCGTGGCATACGGAGCTCCATCGCAGTATTTAACACTGGTAGCATGCCGCGACAGCGTGGACGTGAACCGTATGTGCAGTTGACGGACTTTGAGCGAGGGCGTATAGTGGGCATGCGGGAGGCCGGGTGGACGTACCGCCGAATTGCTCAACACGTGGGGCGTGAGGTCTCCACAGTACATCGATGTTGTCGCCAGTGGTCGGCGGAAGGTGCACGTGCCCGTCGACCTGGGACCGGACCGCAGCGACGCACGGATGCACGACAAGACCGTAGGATCCTACGCAGTGCCGTAGGGGACCGCACCGCCACTTCCCAGCAAATTAGGGACACTGTTGCTCCTGGGGTATCGGCGAGGACCATTCGCAACCGTCTCCATGAAGCTGGGCTACGGTCCCGCACACCGTTAGGCCGTCTTCCGCTCACGCCCCAACATCGTGCAGCCCGCCTCCAGTGGTGTCGCGACAGGCGTGAATGGAGGGACGAATGGAGACGTGTCGTCTTCAGCGATGAGAGTCGCTTCTGCCTTGGTGCCAGTGATGGTCATATGCGTGTTTGGCGCCGTGCAGGTGAGCGCCACAATCAGGACTGCATACGACCGAGGCACACAGGGCCAACACCCGGCATCATGGTGTGGGGAGCGATCACCTACACTGGCCGTACACCACTGGTGATCGTCGAGGGGACACTGAATAGTGCACGGTACATCCAAACCGTCATCGAACCCATCGTTCTACCATTCCTAGACCGGCAAGGGAACTTGCTGTTCCAACAGGACAATGCACGTCCGCATGTATCCCGTGCCACCCAACGTGCTCTAGAAGGTGTAAGTCAACTATCTGGCCAGCAAGATCTCCGGATCTGTCCCCCATTGAGCATGTTTGGGACTGGATGAAGCGTCGTCTCACGCGGTCTGCACGTCCAGCACGAACGCTGGTGCAACTGAGGCGCCAGGTGGAAATGGCATGGCAAGCCGTGCCACAGGGCTACATCCAGCATCTCTACGATCGTCTCCATGGGAGAATATCAGCCTGCATTGCTGCGAAAAGTGGATATACACTGTACTAGTGCCGACATTGTGCATGATCTGTTGCCTGTGTCTATGTGCCTGTGGTTCTGTCAGTGTGATCATGTGATGTATCTGACCCCAGGAATGTGTCAATAAAGTTTCCCCTTCCTGGGACAATGAATTCACTGTGTTCTTATTTCAGTTTCCTGGAGTGTAGTTTCTTGTAGCAATAATTATTATCCATTGCTTGATAGGGCGAGTGCCAGCTAAAGGGGAGTAAAGTGTACGTGCCGTTCTGATACAGATTTATACGAAATCTGGTGATCATCGTACCTCTCCACAGTGCCAAATCGCAACGTGTCGTGACTGTGATCTGTGTCAGAAAACGAAGAGCAAATCCAGAATGTTGTTGCGGATCATGAGGTTTAAGTTGCTGCACCGTTTTGATTTTGTACGTTTACAAGTATTCAAAAGGCCGCAAATTTATGCATACTGTTTACCTTGAGATGGACAAATCTCCTCACACTGCACGCGCACTGGCATTAACTGTGGAACTTGTTGCATGCTCAGTTACAGCAACAGCAACCTCATCAGTCACTTCCATTGTGACAGGACGGCTTCCTCTTCCATGTACCACGCTAAGTTCACCCATAGTTTCGAATTTCATTACCGTCTTCTTTAAACCATGTAATAAAATTGGGCCTCTCGTCAGACAATTAATTCGGTGACACACTCAACGCAGTGCTGTAACTGTTGCCGTCCACTAACAGCGGACTGTCTCTTGTCGATAGCCATACTGTTCAATCACTTTAAGACTTGACAAATGACAGTGTTGTATGTAATAATGTCATGCCACCATTGTGCAGATTTGCATCTGGTGACCAAAATTGGAACTAATTCTTTCCCAGCGTAAATCAGTTCCTAATTCACGTATTAGCATATCTACGAAGATTCGCTGACATACTATAATACAGCTAACACTGCACCTCCATGAGTAGCTGCACTTCAGTTGTAACCACCCGGTAGAAACGTAACTGCAGATGCAGTTCATGAGCAGTGACAGTGATATTGGAAAAGGTTGCAAGCAGATCGAGATACATATAAATTTTGAAGTGGATTTTCCCTCGTAAAAAGCTGTGTGTAGGTTGCTTTTTCTGTTATTTCTTGATCCCACACCCGTCAAAGATTATGGTGTGAACAAAACAGCGCTAGTGGATTGAATGTGTTGTTAAAATCCTGTATGTTGGGTGCTACTGATGAAGGATATTTTGATGAAGGATATTTTGTTGTCGAAATAGTTCACTGGCGAACTGCCGGTGGTCATTGTCCTACTGTCACAGTATTTTGAAACACGACCACGTTGATTTCGTCACGTGCTCTGATAAACTGACGGATGCGGGGTCGGCGCCACTCTTATCTGCCGTCCCTCTCCCTCTGATCGGCCGCTGTATCGGCCGTTCGCGCCTGTTGTCTCATTTCTCACTATCACGACTTATCAGCGGTCCCCGTACTTTAATCTCAACAGATTCATTAATGAGACAGTCCCAGGGGTTGTACGTCCGTTTCAGAACCATGGACCTCACTCCATGTAATTCAGTCAGGTAGTGTTTTGCGACTAGCGAATTGTTAGGCTGCTGCAGTCTGCTGTGTCATTTTTGTTCCCGGTAACGACGTTCGACAGTACGAACCATCTGACCTATGTATGTCTTACCACACAGGCACGGTATTTCTGTACCCCAATGTCGCCTTTCATACCACCAAGCAGTTCCTGTGTTTTGGCTGCTGGGCGGAATTACGTTTTCTGGAGAACTCATCCTGTCTTCCCGCACAATTCACCACAAAAAAGATTAAATGCAATGGCAGTGTCCTACACAGAATCCTCTTCTGGTTCCGCCGGTTGTACAGAGGGTAGGCGAAGCAGGACTCACCGAATTTCCCACTCCTTGTTGTCATTCTTCCGGGAAAGCTCTCTCAGATGGTTTAGTTTTTTGTTGATGCTTTCTTTTCCAGAGAGGGTGTGAGCCCTATGTACCAATTATTTAAGCACGATCTTCCTCTGACCCGGGTGGTGGTAGCTGTCCAAATGTAATTAAAGGTCGGTGTGAGTCTTCTTCCGGCACATGTTGTGGATCAAAGCCGCCGTCCGATCTTCTGTTCACCAGGACATCCAGAAAAGGGAGCACTCCACCCACTTCGACTTCCATGACATAAACGATATTCTGATGTGTGGAATAAAGATGAATAAGGAATTCATCAAGCTTGCCTCTTCCACGCGGCCATACGACGAATGTATCATCTACGTATCGGAAGTACAGGTAGCCTTCCAGTGGACTAATTCCAGGACATCCTCCACAAAATATTCCAGATTCATATTTGCGAGAACTATGGAAATGGATTGCCCATGGCTATTCTTTCCGTTTGCTCGTAGTAGCCATCGTCGAAAAGAAAGTGTGTTGACGTAAAGACGCGCCTAAGACAGCTGGACGTCTCTGCGTGAGATTTCTGGCCAATAAGGTTCAAGGATTCTTGTAAAGGCACTCACGCAAAAAGAAACAGAACATCGAAGGTCATAAGGAGGTCGGTATCTTTAAGCTTGAAGTTTTTGAAGCGGCAAACAAAATCCACAGGGTCGCGATTGTGGAGTGAGAGTTTTCAGACGTTAGGAATAAGCAAATACTTCACGTACTTCGCAGGCGAGTATGTCGGAGCACCCATGTTGCCCCTCATAGAGCGTAAAGGAACACATCCTTGTGAACATTCAGCAGTCCATAAAGTTTGTGGAACTGATGGTTTCTGTCTTAGGTTCCTTACAACATCATCAAGCAAGCCACATTTTTTAAGAAGCGTCATCGTCTCCCATTCTACACTCTTTATAGTGTCAGTGTCGATCTTCTGTATGCACTGTCGTCTAGCAGGCACCACATTATCGTAATGTAATCCTGGTGAGATAGGACCACAGTTGCGTTCTGATTGTCGGCAGGTAAGCCAAGACTATCAAAATCTTATCTTAATTTCCTTATGACTGCCCTGTCTCTGATAGAGATGTTCGGTTTCATAGGTTTTCAGAATGAGATTTTCACTCTGCAGCGAAGTGTGCGCTTGTATGAAACTTCCTGGCAGATTAAAAATGTGTGTGCCCGACCAAGACTCGAACTCGGGACCTTTGCCTTTCGCGGGCAAGGTGGGAGACGAGGTACTGGCAGAATTCAAACTGTGAGGACGGGTCTTGAGTCGTGTTTGGGTAGTTCACATGGTAGAGGCAAGGCAAAGTTCCCGATTTCGAGTCTCGGTCCGGCACACAGTTTTAATCTGCCAGGAAGTTTCATACCAGCGCACACTCAGCTACAGAGTGAAAATCTCATTCTGGAAACATCCCCCAGGCTGTGGCTAAGCCATGTCTCCGAGTTATTCTTTCTTCCAGGAGTGTCAGTTCTGCAAGGTCCGCAGAAGAGCTTCTCTGAAATTTGGAAGTTGCGAGACGAGGTACTGGCGGAGGTAAAGCTGTGAGGACGGGTCGTGAGTCGTGTTTGGGTAGCTCAGATGCTAGAGTCCCGAGTTCGAGTCTCGGTCCGGCACACGCTTTTAATCTGCCAGCAAGTTTCATAGGTTTTGTTTGCGTGAGAGCATGGAAGGTTTCACGACCTACTTCTTCAGAGGCTTCAGGGGTAAGTTCTGTTCCACAGAATTGATAATGTCCGTGTATGTGCGGATTTAGGAGTGGGTGTTAAACTGAGTTCAAAATGGCTCTGAGCACTATGGGACTTAACAGCTATGGTCATCAGTCCCCTAGAGCTTAGAACCACTTAAACCTAACTGACCTAAGGAAAGCACACAACACCCAGTCATCACGAGGCAGAGAAAATCCCTGACCCCGCCGGGATTCGAACCCGGGAACCCGGGCGTGGGAAGCGAGAACGCTACCGCACGACCACGAGATGCGGTTAAACTGAGTACTTTCCTAAGAACTGGCACCACACTTTTATCCAGTTGTATCGCCGTGAGATTGATGCTGGTTTTGCAGGGAGCATCATACGGTTTCCTCTCTGACACATGCTCGGATTTCTATGTCTGATGTCCGCTAACCTTTCTCTGTGCGGAGTCCGCCGTTGCTCATGTGACACCATCAATCCAGTCCCACGTCCAAAAACTAAACTCGTTAGTTCTTTGTTGTCGAGTCCAGGCACCAGCGCGTGAAGCGGACTCTCTGCCGGACCACGGCTAGAGTAGCACGTTTCTTGATTCTTCTGGCTGCCACTGACTCGATGGGATGCGTTACTTTGGGTAAGTTCGGTATGACACGTTCTTCACGGCATATCCGTTGGCACAGCTTGTCAAGTCTTTTCATGCTGCTATACATCTCTCTGTAGAAGTATGTCATGTGATACTTCAGCATCTTCCGGTATACTTCGTGTCGAAATAGTTCATGGATGGACTGCCGGATATCAGGTATCTTGTTGTTCAGAGTGAGGTACACTTCGAAAGTATTTATTTGCCAGACTGGAATTCAGGCATGTAGCACACAATCCGTGGTATACACTGTTACATCAACTGATGCGTGTGTCAAGTATGAGGACTGTATGAAGGTTAAAAATGTTGTGGATCTTTGTGGTACACAGATCGTCGTGGGTCCACGTCATAGCTGTGAAATGCTAAATGGCTACGTTTCGTGATCGTTTTCTACTCAACCGAAACACGATGCCCAGTACGACCATGAAGTGTTGCCCTTTAGCTTTCCACAGTAATGACAGATACTCACGACGCTCTGTGTACCGAGCGATCTGAGAAATTGTTAACCATCTTAATGATATTATGCTTGACAGATCCATAGGTCTATGTAGACGTGCTGAGTATATGCCACTGGTGTTGGGATTTATACCTTAATATCTGTCTGTCAACCAGTAATTTTAAAGTGCAGCTGATGATATGCTACAAGACGTCCTATAAATTTACGTGGTAATCATACATGGTTATTCTAGCAACCAGAGACGGTATCTTCATATTAGATTTCTGAGATGCTACGTATACACGGTTAACATCATTGCTATACTTTCTACAGTCGTAGTAACAGTAGATTAAGATCAGAGCATCGCACGTTAACGAAATATAATTCACTATTTAGTAAGTAGCTCTACTCCTAGTAGCAATAAGCGAGAGAGCGATACGGTACCGTGTTAATGCAATGGCACTTCACGGCTCAGGTTACCTTCCGGCTATCGCAATTTATATAAAATCTAATTCGGACAACATCCGCGACTAAGGTTCATAATAACTTAATTAACAATTCGCTTCAGTCGTGAATAATGTCCCTTTTTCATTTCACTACTCGTTTCGGAGGCTCCGTAGCTCATCACCTGGTGGCACCCAGTCAACTGTTATCATGGGCGTAAGGCGGATGGGTCATCTAATCAGGAGCGATCAAACTGACTCCTATGTGATGCATGCGAGACTCGGTACAGCAAGCGGGTCAGCCGCCTCGCCAGTAGGTGGCACCAGATGATGTAGCTACAAATCCTCCAAAACATGACTTGCTGCGAAAAGGTACATTATCCTTAGTTGAAACGGATTTTTTATTCAATAATTATTAAGAGAATTTAGGTTTCCCGCAATTTCCTTAAATCACTTACAGTGAAATCTTCGACGATTCCCTTGAAAGTGCTCGGCCTACAATCTTTCCCCGGTTTTCCAAATCCGGGCTTGAAATACTTCTCCAGTGACATCGTCATCGACGAGACTTCCCTTAGTAATAACTGATTAATTTTACCATAGCGTCATTTTAAAACTAATATGAACGTAGAAGTGTGAAAAGGACCGTGAAAATAGGGTTTGCGTAGTAACCTTTAAGATGCAGTAATATGGTGTTGAAAGCAAATAAAATGAACATCAGGACTCGCATAATATTGATGAGCAGATGATATTTTCTTGGAGACCAGGAAGAAGTTAGATCGATAAGGAGTGATATTACTAGCACATATAAAAAATTTCGAAATATTTTCTTTTCCTAAATGAGATAGTAGCTACTAAACATTGCTGCATAATTATTCTAACTCTCACATTACCATTGAATAGACCGAGAAGGCAGCATTCACTTGCTTTTCAATTAACTGCGTTACGTTTACCGTGAACTTGATTGAAGCCAATCCGCCGTTGAAAATTACAGAGAAACCGTATCGCGCTAACTGCTTATTACCTGCGACGCCTTTTTTTTTCTGCTGCAAAATGCTGTCGTTTAGCTCACAACGAAACGTGAAATGCAGCCACCGAGCGTAACGTGGCTCAAAAGCTGCCACTTTAATCGGATTTCGCGGAAACGGGCTCTGCAGTCAGCTGGCGAGTGACCAGTGACGGCAAGCGAGATTTCGATCTCACACAAAGAGCGGACCCAGCAACCAACCAACGACCACAGCGCAACCTGCGAAGCTGGTGAAACGTGTCGCGCTTTTCGCCTCCCGCTGCGTGGGCATCACAAAATTGTTCCTCAAATCAGTTGTTAAAATTACCTGCGACGGGAAAGATTCTCATAATAAATAGTGGATGGTCGCACAAATGAAGTCACTGTTTATAGATCAGTGGAAGGACGACTGCTGTTCCCTGGCATCCTACGAAACTGTATCTTTCAGTTTACTAACTTTCGTATACACTGGTTTTGTAAGGAGTAATGAATATCGAATGACATAGCACTGTGGAAGATTTCGAGTGAAATCTTTATAGAAAGATACAGCTTAAGGAAAACAACTACTTAGCCAAGATGCCATTTGTGAAACCTTTATTTATGAGGACCGGGTTCAGTAAAACAGCGTTACCGTCATTTGATCTGCGAAAAGTGTACATATAGCATAAAGTACATTAAATTAAAATACCGTAAAATGTCAACACTATAATACATAGAGTGAATTTTCCGTAGTGCCAGGTATCATGTGCTATCATTAGCTGTAGCCAGGAGACACGAGTATCGTTTGGAACAAAAAAAAAATTTCTGTATTACTAGTCACAGAGTATATCACTGATACAAGAGCGTCTTTGAACTGAGAGGCGGCGAAAGTTACTAGGAAACATGCTGACGTTCAGTGTCGCTAAAGGTCGCTTGTTACCATGTGACGGACAACTCTTGTAGCACTGCATTAACACTAGCTCCTCAGACATTTCAGTCAGTGTAACTCTCTCAACGCAACACTTTAATTACTCACGTAAAACAGTTTCACTAAAACGACATGTTCTCTCTTCTTGATAACTATTCTATTCACTCACGTTATGGTTTGTCAAATGACAGCGTGGATGTCATGCAATCGGTGTAGAGCGCCAGATTTGCGACGTCGTGGACAAAACTGAAACATTTTTTCAGCGTAAATCGGTTCTGCATTTACGTGTTAGCATATCTACCAAGTTTGGTTGTCAACGATAATTGAACCTCACACTAGACCTCTGTGAGTAGCTGTACTGTAATTATAACCACCCGGTACACATATGTGACAGGAGCATTAGACCGACTGTCAATAGTAGAGTTGTGCGTAACAGCAAATTGAACAAATTATGTAATAAGATGTAAAGAAAGTTCGGTTTTCGAAAATTCACTACGTTATGAAAACAGTCTGAAACCATACATTTTTTTACAGAATACTGACATTCCCAATTATTGATGTCGCTTGACTTTACAAACCTACGTGCCACCATCCCTGTTAAGTAATGCTTAGAAATTTTCAAGAAAAGTTTATCAACATACCGGATATTTAGCCAGGCTGAAGTTGTGGCAATAACTGCATTGTCGGAATTTTCACTATCCCACAATTATTTTTGATCCAACAAACAATCTACTATCAGAGTGAAGCACTGACCATGGCCAATCATGGCCGAAATTTTTTGTTAATAGTTTAGAAAAGTGCTATTTAATAACAGTACAAGCTCTACAGATAAAACTGTATATTATTGAAGACGTGAGTGGCCACTTTAAGGGTGACGAAAAAGTAGTGCTAGCTTACCTAACAACTTGAACAGTATGCATTAGTATATTCAATTTACAGCAGACGTAGAATAAAGAATAAGCATTAATTACCTAGATCTCAATATTAAGAAAGTAAATGGCAAACGTAGTTTCAACATTTTCCTTAAAAGAAAGTACATACATTCCATTTTAAAGGCAGATTCCTGTCACCATCTGCGTCATAAAAATGCATTGATTAACTTTATGATTCATAGAAATCTTAAATTATCACTAGAGCAGACTGTATAGCCACCGAGCTACGTACTTGAAAGCAAATTGCCTTAAGCAACGGATATAAAAGCCAATGAGCCGAGAACTTATATAAGAAAAAAAAAACTCAACAACAGCAATAGCAGTGTGTTCCCGAAAAATAATATAAAATAAAATAAAGAGTATTTATCTGTGGTACTGAAATTCTAATTTTTAAAGTGCTTTCCATACGATCTGTACTCCAATATTAAAGTTACGGCGTAAAGTCGGAGACAATGGCAACAAATACAAAAAAATCTGGTGTGTATAAGTTATAATGTAGTCATTCTAAATGATTCTATTTATATACCAGCTACCACACTTATTTTTAAAACTTATGTTGTGTTTGCTGTAGCCTTCTGCCTAAAGACTGGTTTCTTGCAGCTCTCCATTCTACTCTATCTGGTGCGAGCCTCTTCATCTCCGAATAACAACTGCAACCTACATCCTTTTGGAGCTGGTTAATATACTTAACTCTGTCTCCTTCCACTATTTTTACGCCACACACTTCCTTCTAAAACTAAATGCGTGCGCCCTTGATGTTCTAGAATGTGTCCTGTCAACCGATCACTTCTTTTGGTCTAGTTGAGCCTCACATTTCTAGTCTCCCCAATTCTATTCAGTGCCTCCACATTAGTTACGTGATATACCGATATAATTCTCAGCATTATTCTGTATTTCCAGATTTCAAAAGCTTCTATTCTCTTCTTGTCTAAACTGTATATCGTCCATGTTTCACTTCCATACATGGTTACATTCAAGATAAATGCACTATGTGACCAAAAGTATCCAGACCTCTGGGTGAAAAAAATTTACAAGTTCTTGGCGCCCTTCATCGGTAACGCTGGAATTCAATATTGTGTTGGCCCACACTTAGCATTGAAGACAGCTTTCACTCTCGTAGGCATAAGTTCAATCAGGTGCTGGAAAGTTTCTTCACATGGTGCTGCACTGAAAAGAGGTATCGATGTCGGTCGGTGAGGCCTGGCACGAAGTCGGCGTTCCAAAACATCTCAAAGGTTTCCAGAATGAGATTTTCACTCTGCAGCGGAGTGTGCGCTGATATGAAGTAACTGGCAGAAGTACTGGCAGAAGTAAAGCTGTGAGTACCGGGCGTGAGTCGTGCTTCGGTAGCTCAGTCGGTAGAGCACTTGCCCGCGAAAGGCAAAGGTCCCGAGTTCGAGTCTCGGTCGGGCACACAGTTTTAATCTGCCAGGAAGTTTCATTTCAAAGGTGTTTTACAGGATTCGGGTCAAGACTCTGGGCAGGCCAGTTCATTACAGGGATGTTATTGTCTTGTAACCACTTCGCCACAGGCCGTGCATTATGAACAGATGCAAAGGCCCTCCCCGAATTGCTCTTCAACAGTGGAAAGCAAGAAAGTGCTTAAAACATCAATGTAGTCCTGTGCTGTGATAGTGCCACGCAAAACAACAAGGGGGGCAAGCCCCTCCATGAAAAACTCGATCACACCATAACACAACCGCATCCGAATTCTACTGGGCTGTCATCGGATTGCCACATTGTGTACCGTGATTCGTCACTCCACACAACGTTCTTTCCCACTGTTCAAGCATCCAATGTTTATGCTCCTTACACAAAGCCAGGCGTCGTTTCGCATTTACATGCGTGATGTGTGGCTTATGAACAGCCTCTCGGCCACGAAATCCAAGTTTTCTCACCTCCCGCCTAACTGTCATAGTACTTCCAGTAATCCTCATGCAGTTTCGAAATCCTGTGTGATGGTCTGGATAGATGTCTGCCTATTACCCATCACGACTCTCTTCAGCTGTCGGAGGTGTCTGTCAGTCAACAGACGAGGCCAGCCTGTACTTTTTTGTGCTATACGAGTCCACCATCCAACTTCAATGTCACACCGGAAAGAGTGGACCTAGGGATGTTTAGGAGTGTGGAAATCGCGCGTACAGACGTACCACGCAAGTGACACCCAATAACCTGACCACATTCGACGTCCGTGAGTTCCGCAGAGCGCCCCATTCTGCTCTCTCACGTTGTCTAATGACTGCTGAGGTCGCTGATATGGAGTACCTGGCAGTAGGTGGGAGCACAATGCACCTATTATGAAAAAACGTATGTTTTTTTGGGGTGTCCGGATACTTTTGATCACATAGTCTAGCTTCAGAAAGACTTCCTGTATTCGATGTTAACAAAATTCTCTTTTTCAGAAACGCATTTCTTACAGTTGCCAGTCCACATTTTATATACTCTATACTTCACCCATCATCAGTAATTTTGCTGACCAAATAGTCAAACTCGTCTACTACTGTAAGTATCTCATTTCAAAATCTAATCCCCTTAACGTCTTCTAATTTAACTGGACTACATGCAATTATTTTTATTTTGCATTTGCTGATATTCATCTTACATCCTCTTTTCAAGATAACTTCAGTTCCGTTCAACTGCTCTTCCAAAAGTGGCTCTGAGCACTATGGGACTTAACTTCTGAGGTCATCAGTCGCCTAGAACTTAGAACTAATTAAACCTAACCAACCTAAGGACATCACACACATCCATACCCGAGGCAGGATTCGAACCTGCGACCGTAGCGGTCGCTCGGTTCCAGACTGTAGCGCCTAGAACCGCACGGCCGCTCGGGCCGGTTGCTCTGCCAAGTCCGTTGCTGTCTTTCACAGAATAACAATGGAAACAACAATTTTCAACGCTTTTATATCTTCTCTCTGAAATTCAATTCCTACTCAGAATATTTCGTTGATTTCCTGTACTGCTTGTTAAATGTGCAGATTAAATAACATCGGGGATAAGGTTCAGCCCTGTCTCACTCCTCTCTCAACCACTGCTTCCTTTTCATGCCCCTCGACTTCTCATAATTGCCGTCTGGTTTGTGTACGAGTTGTAAATACCTTTTCTCTCTCTGTGTTTTACCCCTGCTACGTTCAGAATTTCGAAGAGTATTCCAGTAAACATTGTCAAAAGCTTACTCTAAGTCTACAAATACTATAAACATGGGTCTGCCTTACTTTAACCAATCTTCGGAGACAAGTCGTAGGGTCAGCATTGCCTCGCATGTTCCTACGTTTCTCCGGAATCCAAACTGATCTTCACCAAGGTCGGGTGCTACCAGTTTTCCATTTTTCTGTAAGGAATTCGTGTTAATATTTTGCAACCATCATTTGTTAAAAGGATAGTTCGGTAGTTGTAGCCCCTGTCGGCAACTGATTTCGTTGGAATTGGAATTATTACATTCTTCTTGAACTATGAGGTACTTCGTCTGTCTCACACATCTTGCCCATCAGATGGAAGAATTTTGTCATGGTTGGCTTTGCCAAGGTATCAGCAGTTCAGACTCAACAGTTCTGTTAAATTCTTCTTTCAGTATCATATTTCCCATCTCACCTACGTCTAAGTCACCTTTCCTTTCTGTATTATTGTCTTGTTTCTGTATTATTGTCTATGTTTAACTCCCTTATACAGACCCTCTACATACTGTTTCCAACTACGAGCTTCCAGCTTTCCCTTCTTTGCTTAGGACTGGTTTTCCATCTGAGCTCTTGATATTCATACAGCTGCATCTCTTTTTTCCAAAAGGCTTCATTAATGTTTCTGTAGACGGTATCTATCTTTCCCCTAGTAAAATATGCTTCTAAATCCTTACATTTATGCCCTAGCCATTCCTACTTCGTCATTTAGCAGTTCGTGCCAGTCTGGTTTTTTAAACGTTTGTCTATCCTTTCACCTGCTTCACTTACTGCATTCTTATATTTTCTCCTTTCACTATTTATATCCTAGATCTCATGTGATATGCAACGATTTGTGCTATGCCTCGTCTTCTTACCTATTTGATCCTGTGTTGCCTTCAGTATTTCATCTCTTAAAGCTACCCATTCTCCTTCTACTGTATTTATTTCCCTTGTCCTAGTCAACTGGTACCTAATGTTCCCCCTCAAAATCGTAGTAACGTCTAATTATTTCAACTTATCTATGTCTCATTTCCTTACTTCCATAACTGTTTCATGTTTCTTCTCTTTTAATCTGCAGTTAATAAGCAATAAATTGAGGTCAGAGTCCACAACTGTCACTATAAATGTCCTACAATTTAAAATCTGGTTCCCAAATCCCTGTCTTACTATTATACAATCTATCTTAAACCTTCCAGTGTGTCCAGGTCGCCTCCACGTATAAAAAATTCTTTTATGATTGTTAAATCACGTGATAGCGACGATGAAGTTATGCTCTGTGCAAAATTCTACCACGCGGCTTCCTCCTTCATTCCTTTCCCCGGGTCTATATTCACCTACTATTTCTTCTCTTCCTTTTCCTACTATCGACTTCCAGTCCACCATCACAGCTGAATTTTCGTTTTCTTTAACTATATGAATAATTTATTTTATCTCATGATGCATTTCTTCAATCTCTTCATTTGCAAAGCTGGTTGGCATACAAACAGGTACTACTGTGGTAGGCAGTTCATAGTAGCTTACCCACATTCCCATTTTCTTATTAGGTAGTGGGGTAAACCGCACTCCTGCATTACTGCTATTTCAAAGTGGTTCAAATGGCTCTGAGCACTATAGGACTTAAGATCTGTGGTCATCAGTCCCCTAGAACTTAGAACTACTTAAACCTAACTAACCTAAGGACATCACACACATCCATGCCCGAGGCAGGATTCGAACCTGCGACCGTAGTGGTCACGAGGTTCCAGACTCTAGCGCCTAGAACCGCATGGCCACACCGGCCGGCTACTGCTACTTGATTTAATACTTATAATACTATATTCACTTGACCAAAAGCCCCATTGCTCCTGCCAAAACTTCACTAATTCCCACTACCCTTAAATTCCCACTAGCTAACTTTAACCTATTTACTTTATTCAATTTGCTAGTTTACCTGACCGATTAAGGGATGCTACATACATGTAAAACAAGTGCAGTCAAAAAGCAATACTATAGAATAAACCTTAAGTTCTCCAAGTTGACAGATAAATGGTCTCAGAAACGGTGCTTACCTATACAGCCTATACTACCATCTCTCCCCATCCCCTGGGATACAATAAAAAAAACCTCTTATTCATTCTCACAGAAATGGTATCAGATGTGGCGTGCTCACAGCGTTTCCCCTGACATAACGTAACATTTTATTATTCACTAATTGATAAGCCTTTTTCATTGATCTCTGTTGTTTTGATAGTACCTTTATATTTAAATTTATTTAATGGTTTTTATAAAAATTGATGGTCAAAAACGAAGCGATGCACAGAAAAATAGCGGAGAAAAGAGGATCAAAGTAAGTGAGGTGTTGACTCAAATACAAAAATTGGCTCCATTTTTCACAAATCCTACTACCAGCAGTGAAAACAAAACTTTGGGTAAGGTATTATATTGTAAATGCAATTCATGACAGTCACATTGAAACTGTATTCATTTACTCTCATTTTATTTGTTTTTAGAATCATATTTATAATTGCTCTTATTCTGATTTTATCAGTCGCTGTTATTTTCTTTTCAACGAGTTAAAGTGATCGAAATTGATCCTACATGCAAGAAAGAGAAAGGCAAACTGTAAACAACTCTAGGCCACGTGCTTTAGTTTTACTTTTGTTTTTGATTGTTCAAGTCAGTTAAAGCTACGAATCTGCGTTATTTTTGTGTATGAGAAAGACTTCAGCCTCACAAAGTATAATATAGTTTCTGTTTTAAGATACAAATACATAGATACACCTATATATTGTGCCTTAATATATATATATAAAATAATAATGACTATGTATGGTGAACGTTCTAAGAAATTACGTATGGATACGAAACAGAATATGACACAGTGCAATTACGCGTAGTAGGTTTATTCTATGGCATTTTATTTGTTTACATGAATATAGCTCTACGACACTTATTTTTATTAGAGATTAGCAGAAACTAATATTTTACAGTCTACGTAAGAATACAATTTCGGCCACAATTGGAAACCCCCTAAATTCTGCCACCCGGGACAAGTGCCCTACCTCTTCCCCTAACCGGTACTGTGTTCAGTGCTTCAGCCTCTAGGGAACGTTCACCGGTGCTTAGCCACGAGGCCGTATTGATAATGGAAATTCGCTACACTGGTTCTGGTGATGCTCCCTGCTGGTTGGCATTTATTGTGCTACAATTAGAATCTTGCAGCGAAGAAGATTCTGGATGAGATTTTTACAATTACTTGCCGTGGTGATGGCTTGTTCGAGACATGTGTTCTAAATACAATGACGGAGAGAATCACGTAGGAGTGGTGCTAGTAGCGCCACTATGAAAATGCGTTTCGGGTTTGCTCCAATTACATGCTTTAACGGTCAAGAGCGTTAGTTATCTTTTAAATGGGACGTGGCGAGTTGTTTTAGCAAAGAATGCCTTTAAGGCGGCAAGGCGCCATTAACACGTCACTGAGTTTGAACGAGTTAGTGTAAAAGGGATACGAGAACCTGAATTCTCCTTCTGCGATACTGCACAAAGACTTGGCACGAAATGTAGTCACTGTACATGATTTCTGGCTGCAGTGGTTACGAGAAAGTAGGGTTGCAAGAACACCGGGCTCCGGACGGCCGCGTAGCGCTAACGAGAGGGAAGACCATCGTGTGGGCGTATGGCTCTGGCACATCGTAATGCATCTGCAGAAGCAATTTCAGTAACCGTTGGCACCGCAGTCAGATAGCCAACTGTCACAAATACACTCCTGGAAATTGAAATAAGAACACCGTGAATTCATTGTCCCAGGAAGGGGAAACTTTATTGACACATTCCTGGGGTCAGATACATCTCATGATCACACTGACAGAACCACAGGCACATAGACACAGGCAACAGAGCATGCACAATGTCGGCACTAGTACAGTGTATATCCACCTTTCGCAGCAATGCAGGCTGCTATTCTCCCATGGAGACGATCGTAGAGATGCTGGATGTAGTCCTGTGGAACGGCTTGCCATGCCATTTCCACCTGGCGCCTCAGTTGGACCAGCGTTCGTGCTGGACGTGCAGACCGCGTGAGACGACGCTTCATCCAGTCCCAAACATGCTCAATGGGGGACAGATCCGGAGATCTTGCTGGCCAGGGTAGTTGACTTACACCTTCTAGAGCACGTTGGGTGGCACGGGATACATGCGGACGTGCATTGTCTTGTTGGAACAGCAAGTTACCTTGCCGGTCTAGGAATGGTAGAACGATGGGTTCGATGACGGTTTGGATGTACCGTGCACTATTCAGTGTCCCCTCGACGATCACCAGTGGTGTACGGCCAGTGTAGGAGATCGCTTCCCACACCATGATGCCGGGTGTTGGCCCTGTGTGCATCGGTCGTATGCAGTCCTGATTGTAGCGCTCACCTGCACGGCGCCAAACACGCATACGACCATCATTGGCACCAAGGCAGAAGCGACTCTCATCGCTGAAGACGACACGTCTCCATTCGTCCCTCCATTCACGCCTGTCGCGACACCACTGGAGGCGGGCTGCACGATGTTGGGGCGTGAGCGGAAGACGGCCTAACGGTGTGCGGGACCGTAGTCCAGCTTCATGGAGACGGTTGCGAATGGTCCTCGCTGATACCCCAGGAGCAACAGTGTCCCTAATTTGCTGGGAAGTGGCGGTGCGGTCCCCTACGGCACTGCGTAGGATCCTACGGTCTTGGCGTGCATCAGTGCGTCGCTGCGGTCCGGTCCCAGGTCGACGGGCTCGTGCACCTTCCGCCTACCACTGGCGACAACATCGATGCGCTGTGGAGACCTCACGCCCCACGTGTTGAGCAATTCGGCGGTACGTCCACCCGGCCTCCCGCATGCCCACTATACGCCCTCGCTCAAAGTCCGTCAACTGCAGATACGGTTCACGTCCACGCTGTCGCGGCATGCTACCAGTGTTAAAGACTGCGATGGAGCTCCGTATGCCACGGCAAACTGGCTGACACTGACGGCGGCGGTGCACAAATGCTGCGCAGCTAGCGCCGTTCGACGGCCAACACCGCGGTTCCTGGTGTGTCCGCTGTGCCGTGCGTGTGATCATTGCTTGTACAGCCCTCTCGCAGTGTCCGGAGCAAGTATGGTGGGTCTGACACACCGGTGTCAATGTGTTCTTTTTTCCATTTCCAGGAGTGTATGTTACTTGAAGGGCCGCTCCGAGCCAGACGCCCTGTAGTCTGCACTCCTCTGACCCCAAAGCACCGCCATGTGCGACTTCAGTAGTGTCAGGCAAGATCTCATTGCAGGAAAGTGTGAAATCGTGTTTTCTAATGAAATCAGGTTCAGCCTCAGTGCCAGCGACGGCCCTGTGAGTTTTAGGTGCGGGCCAGGTGGGCAACTGCAGCCAACCTTCCTGCTTGCTGGACACACTGGACCTACAGCTGGATTTA
This sequence comes from Schistocerca cancellata, assembly GCF_023864275.1. Classification (NCBI taxonomy): domain Eukaryota; kingdom Metazoa; phylum Arthropoda; class Insecta; order Orthoptera; family Acrididae; genus Schistocerca; species Schistocerca cancellata. The sequence continues at coordinate 112,762,488 of NC_064628.1, read as the reverse complement.
TGGTTTGGGGAAAGGTTCCGTATGACAGCAAGAGCACTCTCGGGCTCACCCACACAACCTGCCTGCAAATTTGTACGCCAGTCTGGTGATTCGACCTGTTGCGCTTGTCACGAAAAGCATTCCGAGGGATGATTTCCAAAAAGACAACACTGGCTCATATACCACTGTTCCAAACCAACAATCTCTACAGTGTTTTGACTTGTTACCTCGACCTGGTCGATCACCAGATACGTCTCCAATCGAGCACGTAAGGGGCATCATCGGACGACAAAACCAGCGTCATCCATCATCCACGAACAGCAGTAACTGTACCTGTACTGACCGACCAAGTGTAACAGGCTTGGAACTCCTTTCCACAAACTGACATTCGATACCTGTACAACACAATGCATCTACTTTCGCATGCGTGCATTCAACGGTCTGGCGGCTACACGGGTTATTAAGTACCAGCACACATTTGTAACGGTTTATATCGCGCTTATATTAACTTGTGATTCTACAATGCTAATCACTTCAGTGTGTTATCTATGCAAATGTATTCCCGAATTTCGATTACATTAGTTATTGTTTGTTTTGCTACTTTTCTCCCGTCAGTGTATTCATACAGAAAGTGCAATCATTCTGCGTACAGAACTAGCAGTTAATTTTAATATGAAACGATATCCTCAGGCTTGGCGACACATAGGATCATCGACTGCTCACTTTTCCTGAAACGCAAGCTAATTTATAGGACTGAGCGGTATCTTTTCAGTGTGTTGAGATATAATCGTCCTCTCTGAATTATAAACAGTTAATACACTTGCCGGAAGCCTTCTCTTGAGAATAAATAATTTCGTTACCTTTTTCTAGAGTTTAGAATTTTAATTGATGTTATATTTCTTGAGTCCCATTAAGTGTTTGTACTGGGTCGGCACTGATTTGAGGATATATAATTTATTTGTAATCTTTTACTAAAGTCATTTCTTTATTATCAAACGTATAATAGTTCCATGCTGCCATGCGACGATCTTGTGAATATATGTCACTACTGGCTCCGTCATCTTAGTGAGTAACCGAAGCAGCATAAGTCAAATGATTCAGTCCTAAGCCACTATTGTAGCCCATTATTAATAAATACAATGTTTTTGCGTTAAATTACAGGCGGCGGAAGAAAGGAATCTAACCTTATTAATGCTACTCTACCAAACGGTAAAGAGAATAAACATCGCCGATGCTAGAAGTACTTGTAGTATAGGCCATCTGTATTTAGCAATAAAGAAATTACGTTTTATAGCATCTAGAGTGGCAGTTTTTGGGTCCAACTGTAAAGAATATTTCTTCTATCTCCATCGTTGACATTCTCCTAAAATTGCGATACTATTATGGATTTCCATCGCAAGCTCTATAATGAGATACTTGCATGCTCTGAGATCGTCCCGCCGCCTAATCCGCTCTCTTATTCAGCACAAACACGGTCGTTTAAGTGTTTTTTTTTCAGTAAAAGTATTAAAATTGCAGCTGCAGCCTGACACTCTTCCATCGTAACATTATCCTTCATGCAGAGTATTACGACGAAGGTCCCTCAGAGAGTGATCTCTCAGGTCTCACAGACACTCTCAGCCATCTGTGTGTAAACACTTCCGACATTTGCTCTCGCATTACTCGAAGTCACTTAAGGGACGTACTCGCAGAGAACTATAAGATACAAACTAACAGAGAAAATTCGCCCGTAGCGTAAACAATTCTGAGCAAAGTAACCGAGAGCAAAAAAAGTTGCAGTGTATCCCAGCTTTAGGCGATTGTACGCTGCCTCAGCTTCTTTCCACATTCTCTCATTTTGTCATGTTTTCTAGTATCACATTTCATCGTATAACCTTTTCTTTCATTTCATTGTCAACCTTCCTTCATCACTGCTAGGTTGCGGTCTACGAACGAACATGTGTATATTTTACAGTGCAGGATTCGATTTCTATATCTTTGTGTGACTATAAGGGTTTCCGGTTCATGTCTTTGTACTCTGTCTTTTGGTAAATCACCGTTTAAAATAGACTGCAGTCCATCTTCAGGGTCCGCCTACCAGAAATTTTTGCGGCATGTCTCGATAAGATGTAAGTGCGGAAATAACGAGTGTTCCGTAGCGTGTTCCCCGTCTGTTTCGAGACCAAATGTATTCCGCAATGTGTTACCCCGTCGGGGTTACTTCGCAGAACTTTAATGAAGCAGAGAGAGAGAGAGAGAGAGAGAGAGAGAGAGAGAACAGACCTTCCCCATCATCTGCGTCTGCGACAACCTGTTAGCGCGCGGCAGAGCCCGCACGGAAAAAACTCTGCGTTTTTAGGGTGGACGCGCCTGCGGAGAGCGCGTGTTGCAGGTTGTATAATGAGCAGGCGCAGACACCCACGGGGCCGTCGCCGGATGCCGAGTCGGTTGAGAAACAAGACGGGTCCGTATGCAATATTCACCAGCCAGGCGCGCCCCTGCTCGTCACGTGCACGTACATGCTGCAGGCCGCGAAACGAATTCTAGAAGTTCCGGCAAACAAATGTTCGCCATTCCGTAAATAAGCCACCGCCCCCGAATAGACTGGCGTTTTGCACCCTACCTCATCGGAGGGTTTCCCTGGTCACTGGATTTCGAAAGTGTTGCAAGCAGTTACAAAATTAAGAAGGAATTTGGAAAGCTTCTAAAACCAGTCTATATACAGCTAACATTCCCAGCTTCGAAACATAGACAACATTGTCGTTTAAATAACTTGCAAAAGTAGTTAAACTGTTCTTTCATTCACTGGGGTAATAGTGCCACACCAATTGTCCAAATGTGTGATTTGTTGTTGTTGTTGTGGTCATCAGTCCTGAGACTGGTTTGATGCAGCTCTCCATGCTACTCTATCCTGTGCAAGCTTCTTCATCTCCCAGTACCTACTGCAACCTACATCCTTCTGAATCTGCTTAGTGTATTGATCTCTTGGTCTCCCTCTACGATTTTTACCCTCCACGCTGCCCTCCAATGCTAAATTTGTGATCCCTCGATGCCTCAGAACATGTCCTACCAACCGATCCCTTCTTCTAGTCAAGTTGTGCCACAAACTTCTCTTCTCCCCAATCCTATTCAATACCACCTCATTAGTTACGTGATCTACCCACCTTATCTTCAGCATTCTTCTGTAGCACCACATTTCGAAAGCTTCTATTCTCTTCTTGTCCAAACTAGTTATCGTCCATGTCTCACTTCCATACATGGCTACACTCCATACAAATACTTTCAGAAACGACTTCCTGACACCTAAATCTATATTCGATGTTAACAAATTCCTCTTCTTGAGAAACGCTTTCTTTGCCATTGCCAGTCTACATTTTATATCCTCTCTACTTCGACCATCATCGGTTATTTTACTCCCTAAATAGCAAAACTCCTTTACTACTTTAAGTGTCTCATTTCCTAATCTAATTCCCTCGGCATCACCCGACTTAATTTGACTACATTCCATTATCCTCGTTTTGCTTTTGTTGATGTTCATCTTATATCCTCCTTTCAAGACACTGTCCATTCCGTTCAACTGCTCTTCCAAGTCCTTTGCTGTCTCTGACAGAATTACAATGTCATCGGCGAACCTCAAAGTTTTTACTTCTTCTCCATGAATTTTAATACCTACTCCGAATTTTTCTTTTGTTTCCTTTACTGCTTGCTCAATATACAGATTGAATAACATCGGGGAGAGGCTACAACCCTGTCGCACTCCTTTCCCAATCACTGCTTCCCTTTCATGCCCCTCGACTCTTATAACTGCCATCTGGTTTCTGTACAAATTGTAAATAGCCTTTCGCTCCCTGTATTTTATCCCTGCCACCTTCAGAATTTGAAAGAGAGTATTCCAGTCAACATTGTCAAAAGCTTTCTCTAAGTCTACAAATGCTAGAAATGTAGGTTTGCCTTTTCTTAATCTTTCTTCCAAGATAAGTCGTAAGGTCAGTATTGCCTCACGTGTTCCAACATTTATACGGAATCCAAACTGATCTTCCCCGAGGTCGGCTTCTACCAGTTTTTCCATTCGTCTGTAAAGAATTCGCGTTAGTATTTTGCAGCTGTGACTTATTAAACTGATAGTTCGGTAACTTTCACATCTGTCAACACCTGCTTTCTTTGGGATTGGAATTATTATATTCTTCTTAAAGTCTGAGGGTATTTCGCCTGTCTCATACATCGTGCTCACCAGATGGTAGAGTTTTGTCATGACTGGCTCTCCTGAGGCCATCAATAGTTCTAATGGAATGTTGTCTACTCCCGGGGCCTTGTGTGTGATTTATATAATACAAAAATGTAACATATTTCGTAACGACAGATCCCATTATCAAGTTAAATAAACATGTAAAACAATCTCTGTTTCACATTAATTCACATTTACCACACCTGCAATGGAAGGTTAATGCGTAAGCAAAATCTACAAGGCAATCATTTTCTATATTGGTCGTTGATACACAAATAGAGTCCAGGTCACAGCGATGTCAATGACACTACATCTCAGATTCTAAAAGAAAGCGAAGTGTTACCAATTATTCAATCCATGTAACTAATTCGGTTTTGACCACAGAGCTTTACTTAGAATATCATTTCTAATTTTCTAGTCGTTCTCAGCTGCATTAAAGAGAGAGAGAGTAAAAAATAACTGATGAGTATTAGATCCGTTATTCAGCGAGATCTGAACTAGCAGCTACGTCAGTCTCATGATACAAAATCACCACGGCACACGCCTCATGTGATGCTTCATATGTGAGCTTTATTTCATTACTATAACAACGTCTACGAGAGAAATTAAGAGACAGTAAAAATAGTAACTTACACTTGTAACGACATGCTTAAAGTGTAAAATCTGAAGTTTCAAAAATAGAGTCCAGGTCACAGCGATGTCAATGACACTACATCTCAGATTCTAAAAGAAAGCGAAGTGTTACCAATTATTCAATCCATGTAACTAATTCGGTTTTGACCACAGAGCTTTACTTAGAATATCATTTCTAATTTTCTAGTCGTTCTCAGCTGCATTAAAGAGAGAGAGAGTAAAAAATAACTGATGAGTATTAGATCCGTTATTCAGCGAGATCTGAACTAGCAGCTACGTCAGTCTCATGATACAAAATCACCACGGCACACGCCTCATGTGATGCTTCATATGTGAGCTTTATTTCATTACTATAACAACGTCTACGAGAGATATTAAGAGATAGTAAAAATAGTAACTTACACTTGTAACGACATGCTTAAAGTGTAAAATCTGAAGTTTCAAACTGTTCATTAAATCTTAAATAAGAAATGTACAGATATCTCATCAGACTTACAAGAAAATATCAAGTGAATTTACCAGTACAATCAATTATCACTGTGGTAGTTTATCAGCGGTCACAGAGATACCAAATTTTCTTTGTAGGTTACCGTACTTCAATTACATTAGCACTGAAACGAAATTCTAGGCCTTTTCAAAAGCTCTCTCTCTCTCTTCCACTCAAAGCCAGCCTCACCCCATTCTGGCTACCGGACGCTGATCCACAAGCGAGGTACAACACACCTTCATTATAAAAGATTATCCAATTTTGCTGTAATTTGTTCCTACTGTTGTTAAGCTCACCTTTAAGTGTGTAATATTGCACGGAAATGGCAATTAGAAAAAAAATACTAGGTGGTTTAGGGGAGTGTGCTATTAAACATTTATGTATATAATTGGATACTTAACTGTAGAAAAGGTGCTAGGTGCCAAATTAATGAAAAATGTGATAAGTGGTTTGAAAGGTGAAGGATACTGAAGACAATTACATATGAAAAGTGCTATGTCCCCCGAGAATTCTAAGTGGTTACACTTGCCACAATTATATGGCAATGGTGCTAAGTTGCCTGTTAATTTCATAAGAATGGTGCAATCAGCCATTCGGTTGTTCTGTTTCACTTTGCTGCCGTGATAAGTGCCTGCATAGATTTCTATTCTGTCCATTTTCGGAAATAATTGCTCTTGAGCTTATAAGGTATGCGTATAAACATTGCATAATATTACGGTCATATAAAGTCGCATAACATTGTGATATAAATGAAATAATACACACCGACATTTTATCTTTAAATCATTTTGTATATATCTGATGTCGATATATTAGGTTATGGCGGATGAAAGCCACATAGGTAGGAGATGGAGCAAGTATGGTAGTGGATAATTCAGAGATAAACAGAAGACATTAAAGACCAATGATATAGCGTATGAAACACACAAAAATACAGTTATACCAGCAAAGATCCGTCCCTCACGGCAGGAACGATATTAAATCTTTCACTGACTGTGAAATCTGCGTAAGGAATGATTGCTGTTGAATGTTTACATATTTCCAATGTCCTCTATAGAAAGATAAAATTTTGTTGTTCTTTGCTTTAGGTGTTATGAGAATTTAGATTAAGGTGCAGTGAGTTGACGGCTGCATAGCAAATAGATTAGTTTTCTACGTTCTATAAGCAAGACTACTCATCACAAGGAACCTTCCTGGTGGGTCTTCTTAGTCTCACACCAGTACGGCGTCGTCGGTATGGAACCTATGATTATCCCGCTGAAAGTCGCCGGCTGGGAACAGATCGGTATTCTATTCCAAATGGTACAGTGGATCTTGTTGCAGTTTGAAAAACGACATTTACGAATATTTTTGCCGTTGGAAAGAAAAGCCTGGAAATACTTATTAACGAGAAAAATCTTGGAGTGGCAACATTCACCGACCGCACAGCAAGACACGCTCAATCACAATACAGTTCCCTGACAGTGACATTTGCTGCATATCGCTTGATATGCAGCAGGTTAAGTTTGTGCCCACACTAACGCACTCCGAGATGTTGTATCGCCACCAGTTATCTTGTTACAAATTGGCAGTACCTGTAGGTGACAGCCTTCAATGTTACATGTGCATGTGGGATGAGAGTACCGCTGTTAGGGGTGGAAATGAAATCGCGTCATGGATTCTGGAACTGTGGATACCAGGACAACAATGAAAAGAAACCTTATTGTTTGAAGTGACAACTGCGCTGCACAAAACAAGAATCGAATGAGAGTACCTCCTTTTCTTTTCTGATGCCCAATCAGTTGTTCACACGAATAGAGCAACGCTTTCTTCTTAGTAAGCCCAGCTTCTTCCTCTTTGACTCTGAGTTTGCCTTGATAGAGAGATGGAGGTCGGTGGCAAAGGAATTTGTGTCTAGCGACTTATACAAAATGGTCGAGGAAGTAAAGGTCGTTAGACCTTTCAAAATGATGTCTCTGAATACTACCGATTTTCTTAATATTCAAGCTGGCACTCTCTCCAAAAAAGTGTACATTTCAAAAGCTGTCAGCATCACATATGATTTACTAGATGTTACACGGGTAGCATTAACAGAATATTACACCGATGTGGAACGAATCCGTAAGGTGAATCTGCTCAAAAAGGGAAACACGCAAGAAACATTCAACCTTACACCTTTGAATCTATTTCCTCAATCCATTCAACTAAAGATCAAAAGAAGAAAGATTAAAAGGCTAAGATACCTTACCTGGAAAAGAATGAGCATGAACAATATTATATACAGATCTGTGGAGAGTGACTAAGAACATAGCACCTCCAATAATTTGATGGGACTTAGAACTTATCATAAATATTTCGGTCCGAATTGCCTTCACCCCGAAACAATTCCAACCCTGTCCTTAAACTACCACTAATGTATAAGATACTCTCGTTTGTAACATGGAAAAGTTTGAGGTATAAATAATTAAAACGCTGCACTACACAGTTTTCTCTGTAATAACTTCAGTTCATACACTCCTGGAAATGGAAATAAGAACACCGTGAATTCATTGTCCCAGGAAGGGGAAACTTTATTGGAACATTCCTGGGGTCAGATACATCACATGATCACACTGACAGAACCACAGGCACATAGACACAGGCAACAGAGCATGCACAATGTCGGCACTAGTACAGTGTATATCCACCTTTCGCAGCAATGCAGGCTGCTATTCTCCCTTGGCGACGATCGTAGAGATGCTGGATGTAGTCCTGTGAAACGGCTTGCCATGCCATTTCCACCTGGCGCCTCAGTTGGACCAGCGTTCGTGCTGGACGTGCAGACCGCGTGAGACGACGCTTCATCCAGTCCCAAACATGCTCAATGGGGGACAGATCCGGAGATCTTGCTGGCCAGGGTAGTTGACTTACACCTTCTAGAGCACGTTGGGTGGCACGGGATACATGCGGACGTGCATTGTCCTGTTGGAACAGCAAGTTCCCTTGCCGGTCTAGGAATGGTAGAACGATGGGTTCGATGACGGTTTGGATGTACCGTGCACTATTCAGTGTCCCCTCGACGATCACCAGTGGTGTACGGCCAGTGTAGGAGATCGCTCCCCACACCATGATGCCGGGTGTTGGCCCTGTGTGAATCGGTCGTATGCAGTCCTGATTGTGGCGCTCACCTGCACGGCGCCAAACATGCATACCACCATCATTGGCACCAAGGCAGAAGCGACTCTCATCGCTGAAGACGACACGTCTCCATTCGTCCCTCCATTCACGCCTGTCGCGACACCACTGGAGGCGGGCTGCACGATGTTGGGGCGTGAGCGGAAGACGGCCTAACGGTGTGCGGGACCGTAGCCCAGCTTCATGGAGACGGTTTCGAATGTTCCTCGCCGATACCCCAGGAGCAACAGTGTCCCTAATTTGCTGGGAAGTGGCGGTGCGGTCCCATACGGCACTGCGTAGGATCCTACGGTCTTGGCGTGCATCCGTGCGTCGCTGAGGTCCGGTCCCATGTCGACGGGCACGTGCACCTTCCGCCGACCACTGGCGACAACATCGATGTACTGTGGAGACCTCACGCCCCACGCCCCACGGTTACTGGTGTGTCCGCTGTGCCGTGCGTGTGATCATTGCTTGTACAGCCCTCTCACAGTGTCCGGAGCAAGTATGGTGGGTCTGAGACACCGGTGTCAATGTGTTCTTTTTTCCATTTCCAGGAGTGTAGATTTGGCACTTTGTACATTTCTACAGTTAAGTATTCAATTCCACAATCAAGGCTTTCGGGGTGCATCAGCACCTAAATGGCTGAAAATATGCAATAGCAGCAGAACAGCCGCAAGCGTGGTTATTGTAAATGCTACTGTCACAATCAGCACAAATTTAATTTAAATGTAATGATTTCGATTCAGAATTCATGTTATTGTGCTCAAATTTAGCCATGACCGACAGTAATAAGAAATACTGCAGCACGTTACATGTTACAACATACAGTGGACTCGTATCTGGTAACCAAGGTACTCTAATTCTCGCCCTCGTATTTCAGTTCAATACTGCGCTCATCTTACCATTTATTTTCGAATTCCTTCCAAAACATGCGGTTATCCGGTGAATAGTGGCTAAACTGTACAGTTCGTTGTTCCAGTTTTTGAACGCTCCAATTCATCACGTCTAGAGATGCGCTCAGAGAGAAAAATTTAGTGTACTGTGTCATGTTAACTTAGAGGCAAAAGTAAAGGTTCTCCTCTACCAGTTCATCTAGGACCTTCTGGTATGTCATATGGTAATCCTACTGAAACAGAAAAACATACTGGTAACTGATCAAGTATTACATTTCCCATCCGTGGCCCGTGGGTCAAATTTAATTCAAATGAGAGCTGCTCTAAGAGTTTACGACAGAAAAACATTTGTTCTAATTTACAGTATATTGCATACTGAAATAAGAGGTGAATCGTAACCATATATTCACAACTGCTCTCGCAAACTAGTCCATTGTGGGTACATGTTTTTGCATTAATTATGTATAGTTTCACTTCTGTCATTTAAAGCTGCTAATTATGGTACTCACTGTGCAGTACTGTCCGTATCCTTAGCTACGTGGTCAACGTGTCCGAATGCTATGCAGAGGAACCGGATTAGATTCCCGTACTGCCACCAATTTCTCTTCACGAGGAGGACAGAAACAGTGGACTCAGCCTCGTCATGTCAACTGTGGAGGTAACTTGAGTGAGAAGTAACGGCTCCAAGGTCTGGGTTTGCAGAGATGTGTGCTGACCGCATGCTCCTCCACAACACCGCATTCGACTTGTGACGTGGCACAGGAAGAACTGGCGACCGGTCGGTACGGACTGACCTGATCAGTAGACTGATCTTTACCTTTAGTTACGGATAGTTGCGTCATAAAAATGATTCAAGATAAAACGTCTTGAGCAAAGTTTCTACACAGAGAAATTTACATTATAGTATTGGGTTACACATTTGTGGTTTATTGTAGAACATCCACGGGAAGCCAGTACTTGGCTTTTGGAAGTTCTTCCAAAGTTTTCCAAGAGTCACATTTTAAGTGACCTAGTTATTGTTGCCCAAGGAAAGTAGTCTGCAAAATTGTGTTACATTGTTGGAAAAGTTCGCGGAGAAACAACAGTAATTAGATATCGCGAATTATCAAGGTCACCTAGACATAGATAGAGTTTTTAATACGCTGTGTGGTGACCATGGACGGCAATGCATCCCCTGCAACGTGCTCCCCTTCTTCAGATGGTTCAAATGGCTCTGAGTAGTATGGGGCTTAACATCTGACATCATCAGTCCCCTAGAACTTAGAGCTACTTAAACCTAACAAACCTAAGACATCACACACATCCATGCCCGATGCAGGATTCGAATCTGCTGCGGTAGCGATCGCGCAGTTTCAGACTGTGGCGCCTAGAACCGCTCGGCCACAGCGGCCCGCTCCCCCTCCTCCGTGAGTGCGTTTGACAGCTGGTTGATGGTCACTGGTGCATGTGGATTTGCTGCAGTACGTCTTTGCAACGCATCCCACACATGCTCAGTGGGACTTGAGTCGGGGTAACTGGCAGGCCAGTCCATCCGCCTAACACCCTCTTGTTTCAAGAGGTCCTCTACCTGCGCTGTTCGATGCGGTCGCTCATTTTCACCAATTAAAATGAGTGCTGAATAGTAATTCAAGATTCCCCGTGCCAGGATTTGAGTTGTTTCACTGACATTGTGACCTTGAAAATCTGCGGTTATTTGTTGTTTTACACTCTCTCAGAACTGGCCTGTTCAAGGAAGCACTGTGTATTACCCCGCAGAAGTCACATTCAACAGCCTTGTTATTCCGCCACACACTTTCTGTGGATTTTAGGGTTTTGCCTCTTCATCAGATAAGCAATGATTGTCAGGCAGATTTATGACTGGATATTGTCGACTACTTTTAGGGCAAATATAAATGTGGTTTTAACCCAAGCGTTTTAAGATTTAAATTTCCTTGGGGTGTTCACTTGATTTGGCGATAGCTGTCCATGTTTTTGTTATTTATATTTTGTACACTCAGTTGAAAATGTATCACGCACTTAGGGGTTCATTGCGGTTGTTTTAATTTCATTTCATGTGCCCGCGTTTGGCGTGTTCGTAATTTAGTATTTAATGATGTATGCTCTGGACTAAAAGTGTCTCCGCTAGACTTAATTGCTTGTGGACCCTGTAGTGCTATGCGTGGGCATGGGTGTTCGAGCCTGGTTGGGACTTGTGATTCCTGCTTCTCACAACCGTAGTCTGTCGGTACACTGTTTGTCCTTTCGGCAGCTGTCGAGCGGTCGGGCTAGCGAGGCGTTAACTGTTTCTACCGTTGCGTGCGATGGTGTTAACGGAGCTAACTCTGTGAACGGCATTCATAAACAACGGAGGTTGTACTTGTTTTGTGCCACTCTTCATAGTCTTTGACACTATTCTGGAGCTTTTGCTTTGACAGCTTTTGCAGTCCAAGTGGTCATTAAATTCTATGTTACAGAAATGTCTTTTAATGTTGTATATTATGCTATCTTCGGGTTCTATATGGAGATGTGTGTATTTTTTACTGTTGTACTTTTATATTTCTAAAAGTAAAAAGATTCATTTGTTAATCCATCGCTAAAAATGATTGTAGGCATGAATTATTTCGCTCGTGGTATTCACTAAGAGTATGGGAGTCTCTTGACCCCACTAATAGCCATTATCACCCATTACTCAATATTATTTTAAGAAGCAGGTGTTGTTATCCCCTTTATTGCCATCATCTCTTTCCTTCTGTGGGCTAATTACTATTATTATGACTGCGCTGCTTGGGGCTTCTTATCTGCTACATATAAATTTTGGTAACTGTCATTATTCATTCGACCTTTTGCTAATTGCTAAAATTATCACTGATTGGTTCATGTAAAATGAAGAGTTACTTACTAATCTCTTGCCCTGTAAACGGTTGTTGTTAATGTCATCCAAAATAATTCTGAAGTTCCTTTAGATTAAATTTCTTTTTCTTTCTGAAAGTTTAACATTGCGTAACTGTTTTAAGATCGTAGTCTTTGAATTTGAAGAACCTTTATCTTTTCATGTTAAATTTAGTGCTTTTTTCGTTTCTGAAACCTTTTATGAGTAGATCGTTTTTCGTACAATCACTGTTACATGAAGATGCAAACCATGCTGTCCCGTCTTCCATCTAAAATCTTTATTGACGATTTTGGGCACCTAGGTTTCCTCACTACAGTTTTACTTGGCAGTGACACATCATGCTGAAGTTACTTTCATTCTTACATTTTGCGCACCTGAGTAGAAATGTAGCAATCTGGATGGAGAAGTTTATCAGTTTTCCTTTGGAACAATACAAGTAACCTTGGCATCTATTTAGTAGGACTTTAATGACATCGTATTCCGTCGTTAATTTGTGACGACACCGGTTACTGTAAAATAATTGTGAATCAAAGTGCAGGGCGTATCATTTTAAATAACTAATCATCGACGAAACTCGGATCATTGAACTGGAACATATGGAAAT